>NC_082400.1:8250830-8330830 GCF_031168955.1 Gadus macrocephalus
GGGAGCGCAGTGAGCTGCATGTGAATCACACTGTTCCCAGACGCACGTACACTCTACACCCAGCCAGCCTGCTGCAGGTCAGCACAGCACTACATCATGTCATACACCAAAGAACCCTGTGCAATTCACTGCCTTTAACGTATTGAGTGTGTGTGTGTGAGTGGGTGTGGGAATGTGTGTGTGTGGGAATGTGTGTGTGTGTGTGTGTGGGGGGGGGGGGGAATGTGTGTGTGTGTGTGTGTGTGTGTGTGTGAATGAGAGTGTGGATTTGGTGTGTGAGTGTGTGAGCATGTGTTGGAGTATGTGTGGGTGCGTGAGTGTGTGATTCTGAATGTGTCTCTATCTCACTTAATTCACCGCCGTCAATTTATTGTGTGTGTGTGGTGTGTCTGTGTGTGTGTGTGTGTGTAAGATAGTGTGTGTCTATGTATGAGAGTGTGCGTGTGTGTGTGTAATGCTTCATGTGTCATTATTTCTTCCCTGACTCAATCCGCTGCGGTTCATGTATTGTGTGTGTATGTGTGTGTGTGTGCATGAGTGTGCATGTGTGTGTGATTCTTTATGCGTCTCTATTTCTTTGCTGACTCTTTGGATTCTGTTGTTGATATAATGTTAACCAGACTTACTTGGCTCTGAGCCACAGAGCCATAAATTCAAGAAATAAGCCAATCACCATTTAGATGGTGACTCTGCAAGCAACCGATTCTACCTGCTGGAACAGAACACAAAGACAGATGACAAACAGACGTACGAGAAGGCAGTTTGATTTGACAGCGAGAGAATGAAAGATAGTTTTGTAAGGCAGAGAGATATAGGTAGAGAGAGAGAGAGTGAGAGAGAGAGAGTGAGAGAGTGAGAGAGAGAGAGAGAGAGAGAGAGAGAGAGAGAGAGAGAGAAAGAGAGAGAGAGAGGAGAGAGAGAGAGAGAGAGAGAGAGAGAGAGAGAGAGAGAGAGAGAGAGAGAAACACATATAAATTAATGAGTATGTCCAACCACAACCTGGCATCACTGTGTGATTGACAGGGAGGACTGTCAGACAATTAGCGTAATCACAGGAAAAAGATGCGCATTAATCTTGTGAAACAGCTGTGACCCAGATGCGAAGGGTTAATAGAGGGTTAAACTCACCAGAGGCCCGCAAAAGAGAGTTTTCACAGTAGTACTTTAGCTTGTATGATTATTTTCATTGAATCAATAGAAAGGCAGGAGTCTCTTCATGAGGTGAATGATGTTATTGTGATGCTGATCATAGATGTGCATGAAAGATGTATGCTATGTTCATTGCATTAGCAATGTCTTTCGTAGAGCAAGGGAGGCTGGCCTACAGTAAGTAACAAGTAAGTAAAAAATATATATATGGTATTGTAGTCATTAAAGTCACAATAATTACATCCAACACAAATTACCAAACATTCATCCAAACTGATTACAATACTGATGTATACTGATGTAGTTGAATGGACTATCCATCACTTTTATATAACATGGAAGAGAGTGTTAATTTTAAATTGAGTTAATGAATGACATCAATCTCGCATCGCTATCACGAAATAACTAGAACGAAGGTTTTGGGTCCAATCCCAAATGTCTGGATCAAATCTGTAGTCATCCTGCCTAGACAATGACGTGTTTTAATGACATATGTCTGTATGCAAAGTCAGTCGCCGTGGGTATAAGCCAGTCAATGAGTAGAGAGTAATAAACCTCTGACAACACTCAAGAGGAAAGGGAGAGTCGATAAACCCAGGCATGAAGATCTGCATTCACTGTCACTCACTTTAGAATGAATTAAACAGCCTGCTCTATGACTGGGTACTAATAACGCTGTCAAAACACTCCAGATGCAAAGAGGAGCGCCAATAACAATGATAAAAGAACACTTGTGTTTTATACATTTACATAGGTTAAGCTAATGCAATAAACAGGCGGGCGTATGTATGTGTGTGTGTGTGGGGGGGTTCCATGTTTGTGGGTTAGAGCATTTGTTGAAGACATGTGTGCGTGTCTTTGTGTGTTTGTTTGTCTGTTTTAAGTTTTCAAGCAGACCAGGGGCAAAATCTTGTGACAAGCTGGTGGATGTAGGGGGGGGTCAGTGAGGTCACATGATTCCCCCTCCCTCCCATCCAGCTGGTTTCTCCCTTCCGGTCGGCATGACACTTCCTCACAGTGGCTGGTCCCGTTAGGCGCTATGGTTTAGTCATGTAGTGCTGTATTTGAGCCAAGTTGGCCAGGGATCAAAGGATTTGTCCTCGTTATTATTTCATCAGAATCGAATTTGCATGTATTTGAATACTTTTTTTCCTATGTTTATTATTTTATTGTATTTACAGCATGCTCTTTTAAAAACGTACTGTTATAAATTTGACGCCACTCCATTGTATTCATCAACAATGAATGCAAATATAAATAACGAGTCTCTTTCATTATATTTCCTTCTAAACGATTTGTCCCTCATGACATCATCCACTGAATAATCAACAACAATACAGAATCTTCAAACAATAGTCTTCGGGACATCACAACTCCCTGGATTAACACATCTCTGTGATAACGCAGGCGGTCATTACCTTGCATTCTGAGATGATGATAGTTATGAGTGATCCCGGGTAATGAGTGTCAACAGGGCCTGGCTTAAGTTGCGGAGGAATTCATTCCTCCTCCCCTGGGCTCTGCATGCGGCTCACCGTTCTCCTAATGCGTGATGAAACCAAACGTCCCCGTGTGTGTTGTGTGCGTTTCATCATAATCTCCGGGGCCTGAGCTTGTAGTGACAGGTAGAGGAGCTCTGCATGAAGACGAGTGGAGAAACAACGTCACACACAGGGTGGGCTTGTGTGTGTGTGTGTGTGTGTGTGTGTGTGTGTGTGTGTGTGTGTGTGTGTGTGTGTGTGTGTGTGTGTGTGTGTGTGTGTTTGTGTGTGTGTAGGAGGGATTTTCTCAGTACAGCACACAAACTATTGTTCACAAACACAGAAACTATACTCGCAAAGCTTTGGACAACTGACCACACAATTGATAAACAGAAGACCGGGCGAATATTTGGCTACTCCAATAAATGTGCTGTTTATGTATTCAACACTGTTAGTGTGTGTGTGTGTGTGTGTGTGTGTGTGTGTGTGTGTGTGTGTGTGTGTGTGTGTGTGTGTGTGTGTTTGTGTGTGTGTGTGTGTCTGTGTGTGTGTGTGTGTGTGTGTGTGTGTGCAGGAGGTGCGGCTCTGCCTTGCGCTATCTCTACATTCCAAACCACACCAACCCCTTTATTTAAACACAGTCGCCACGGCAACCCAGCTAGACAGAAACCAGCAGCAAGCACCTTTCCCCTGCTCGCGTTCTCACACGCACACACACACCGACCAACCAAATGATTACACACTCACACACACACATACACACATTCACACCAAGAATACACACACAGGCCAGGCTATTTCACACACACACACACACACACACACACACACACACACACACACACACACACACACGCTTGGTGCCCAGTTCCTATGAACATAGCCACATTTACGGGAAGCAAGAGTCCTTTGAATCTAGAGACTTTATGAGAAGCTACCTGCTGGGATGAATAGCGCTTTAAGCACTGAACACCAATAGTGTTGGTTTTACACATCGCTCTTTTTAGCTGCACCGATCGCACTTACTTTACGAGTGTGAAAACGCAGACTGAGTTGACAACAAGCCACAGAAATGACTTGGTTCCAAGATGCTCAAATGGACAGCTATCTTATTCTCTTTCTCAAATGAAGTGGGTTGTGTGGGTCTGTGTGTTCCACTTCCTTGGCACCCTTCAGTCTTGGCGATGCCTCCTTGGCTGGCAGACTCGTTGAGGGTATTCTCGCTCCCCCACTGGAGTCCTGTCTGAAAGAGCACCCAACCTTTTGGTGGTGTTGTAAGGGGATATGCTTTCACGAGGGGCCCTCCTGGGGTGGCTGGAAGCATCCCAGAGACTGGGACTATAAAAGGTATAAAGCTGAGCAGCACAATGTCGCGGTTTGTTTTCAAGTCCAAACAAACATATTGAGGGCATGCATTCCATTTCCAATTGTATTTTTATAGTTTGGATAATTACTAATGAATAGCAAGGAAATTAAAGACACTTTGCTGAAACAGAATGGTTCCTTAACGATTAAGGATGTTCCGTTCATTCGAAAGTATGTTTAACACATGTGTAAGAACCTCCCTCACATTTTCAAAAGCACATTATGCAGTGTGACCAATTAGAAGTTCTCCATGGGGCACCACATCCGTGAAACCATCTGACGCCCATAGCAAGTGTTCCCTACCTTGTCTTCTTCCCTTGTGTGTGCTGTAACATCTGTCTGAAACACAAGGATCAAAGTGTGTGTAAAATAGATGATGAAAGACGAAAACGTTCATCGCAACAGAAAATCAGGCATTACAGGTTAGTTCCCTTGGCTGGTAATGAAACGCAGAACTAAAACTAATCTATTGAGTCTTCATTGTTTCCTAAGATTCTGGAAGGTTTACCCAACCAGCTAACCAATATGGCAGCTGGGTGATAAGGGACATTGGAGGTTTTGTTCGTGTTGAAGCAAGAGAAATTAACAAACTGGAATAGTCAGTTTAGCAATATAAGTGCGCTATGAGCGATTCTAAGGAAAATGGGTGGGATCTATGAAATTAAGATGGATAGGCCTACTGACTCAGCACTTGAGAAATGCATTACTTTATATTTAATGTATTCCCTGATTATACTAAATAAGTCATTTACCTAAATTTGGGATTTTGGCATGAAAAACTGTGCAAACACAATTTTTTCGTTTGTATGTTTAAAGAAGCCTCGACAATTAAGAAATGTCCTTCAACGAGAAGGCCAATGTTTTACTGCGTATAAACAACTGGGAACACATGTGTTTGACGTTTTAGCGTAAAACCTTGCTTGCTAAAACCTCGCTTGCTATCCATCCTCTTATGACACTTGTCTTCTTAGACACTCCACCAAGGCCTGCATCAGATCATTGTGTCAAGATATTGGATGTAGTACGTAGTGTAATGATATGTAATCTCTGGTCCAGCAGTCCTACCACGTGACAGCAGAATTTCTGGGAGGAGACGAAAGAGAGCCTGGGCCTGAAACCAAAAAGGGCAAGATTTGGAATGAGAAGTTCTAAACTAATTTGCGCCACTTTATGGGGACTTTGATAAGTGCTGGGTGTGAGTGTTAAGTCATTGTGACAGAATGTGTGTTCTCAAAGAGTACGCTGGTACCATCTCACTCTTGGGTGGCGTCTTGTACAGTAGGGGATAAGAAGCGTGTCTCTACTCCAACATTAAAATTCAGCCCGCTCCCTCTCTCTCTCTCTCTACTGAGTTAGATTCGAGATGAGCTCCCGCTCAATAATGAATCACATCAACCGACGTGAGAGAGACAGGACACGATTGCTGGCACAGCTCTTGAACACTTTGGTGCGCTTACTTTGAAGTTATTAAATGAATCCTTTTTAGTTATTAAAACTACACATTATTATAGATACAAAATGGGATAAGGTGGCTCAGAGTTTCCATCACGGTAGAGCATAGTTAAGGGCAGGGTTGTGTTTTATTAGGTTTTACTATTTACCTGCTCTGGGTTTAGCTTCCTCTCGCAATGCTAAAGCAAATAATGTGTAATTATATGTTTGTCTTCATGACAGTCATGAAGGAGAATATTTCAGTTGTTGTTATTAAATGTTGATAACATTTCAGCTATCAGAGAAAAGGAATTTGCTGCTGGCCTTGACTTTGTAGTTGGAAGTTGCAAACCCCCACTCTTTGCTGTTTCAGACATGAACAAACACAAACATATTCATGTCAACCCACTGCAAGTTCACCAGTGTTGAACAGTGTCCAGGGACACCACAACGTGAGGCTGTATTTCCCCGACCATTCTATAATTCACGCTAACAACATTACATAAAAACATTTGTAATTCCTGTGCTGGGTTGGCCATGCATGGCCTGAACTTTCCTGTCAGTGACTGACATACTGTTACGCATTACATTATAAGAGGAAGTAGCAGAACATACTCTACGTTGTCTCACCAATTCATTCCATTCACCTAATCTCCTTCTCATCATCCTCCCTGTTAATGGTATTTTATATTTGATAGGAATTTTGCCAGGAACTACAACAATCCAAAATCAGAATCGAAAGTGCAAAGCTCTCTTTCTGTTGTTTTCTGTTTTGGTTGTTGTTATATTAGCCATTTCTACATAATCTTAAGGCTTGAACTATTGAATTGGAGCCTATAAGGCTGATTTTACACTTTTGAACTAACTTCCAATGTCCAATACCAACACAGCAGATCTTGATTGTTGTTATTTAGTGGTTTATGGGGTTCCCCCTTTCCTGTGAAAGCGTCATTGAGTGTCTAGAAAAGCGCTATATAAATTCAATCCATTATTATTATTTACTTTACTCAGATACACGCTTTATTGGAATATAGAATTGATCTTTATAGCATTGTGGTCTCAAGGGATGTAACCGTTAGCATGTATGGGCCAATCAGTAGCCTACAAATCCATATATTACACATATGACACAACGTGTGTGTTGTGTCTCCAAATTGTGTGTTTGAGACTCCTCCTTTATGTGCTTTGTAGCAGGTAGTACTTGCTGCATGGTATGGATGGTACCATGTAGCAGTACTCCATGGTACCATGTATTCTATGTGTACCTATGGTAACAGGTGGTAGCATAGGTAACGTCAGCAGTTAATGGACCACAATATAAAGAGGTGGATTTGTAGTGGTTCAACACAGGGGTATTTCTTCCAATGCTGTTGACTGAAGTAGGAATACAATTCCAGTGCAGGCTGTATCTAATCTGAGCGAGGCATGACTAATGCTATACGGCATCAATTACCTGTCAGAGAACACCGACTTTCTGTCATCAATTGATAACGGTTAGTGCAGGATGAGTGCAGGATGAGGGCAGGCACAGGCAGAAGTAGACAAACCCCCAGTATTGCTTTGCTTATTTTAACAAACATTGTAGACTCCAGTCTAGACTGAAACACGTGTCTACAATTAGAAAAGCGAAATAACAAACTTTACGCATCCTCAACAGGGGTTTTGTTGGTTAAACAAAAGGATACAATCCCAGAAAATGGCTCCTTGCCATTGGGGTGTTGATAGTGTATTAGTTTGGGGAGCTCCGCCCCCCTCCCTCATTCCGCGCGCTGCAGGAGATTCACCCTCGCGCTGCCCGCTCCTACACCAGTCCACCTCTGCACCGCGAGACAGCAGCAGCAGCAGCAGCACGAACGGGGAGTATCCGCCGCCTGTCTGGACTTAAAACCCCGCACATACCTTCACAGTCGAGGGTCTGTCATTTTCTGACTGTGGAAGACACACGGGGATATTTACCTCGATTTATCCACTCCTACAACAGAACAGTTTACGGTTGAGTTTTTTTTTGGGACTGGTTCTGTGTTGCTAGGCAAGCGAGAGCACGAGCAGGTAAGCCCAGTGTATTCTCCAGAATAACCTTGCACGTGTGTGTGTGTGTGTGTGTGTGTGTGTGTGTGTGTGCGCGTGCGTGCGTGTGTGTGTGTATGTGCGTGTGGGTATGGTGTATGTGTGGGTATTTCATGTCACCATTGTAATAATGCAACGAGTGACTTTAAAGGAATGGTTATTTTAATGAGATAGAGTTGGGTATTTGTTGACGGAGTCATTGTATACAAAAAACGTGTGATTCTCATAATTTCACATTTATTTCTCATCGGCCGTCCATTGGCTAAAGCTTCCTAAACCAATACGAACCGCAGGGACGGCCAATATTTAGTAATCGGATACAGAGAAGCAGGTCCCGATCCGGTCTCGTGTTACCATAAAAACACACAAGATTCGGAAGCTTTGGGCTTCGTTCATATTTTGCTTGTGAACAAGTTTACCGTTTTCACCCTAAACTCAGCGACGCAGACTGATCTCGGCGTTTGAAAATTAATGGATAGCCTACACTGTGTGTGTGTGTGTGTGTGTGTGCGTGCGTGTGTGTGTGTGTGTGTGCGTGCGTGCGCGTATGCGTGTGTGAGTGAAGGAGCTACTCACACACACAATAAGAGTGATTTCTTAGACACCCAGTGTTGTTACTGTAAGTATAATATTGACAGTGGTGGTGGAACGGTAATGCGGGTGAGACTCCTTCCCTTCCTCACCTTATTCCTCCGGACTTGTGGGCTAAGGGAGTCGTTGGCACATGTGTGGCGACAGGATTGGAGATCCTGTCCAGGCTATGTTGGTACAAATACATAGTATTTTCTCTACTCCATCGGCCTACATGTCAGTTGTATTGATTGTTTTCGGAGACCCCCAATAACACCAGCCAGTGTTGGTGGGTCAATGAAGCTCTGTTTATCATAGCCGCAGGTGAAACGTTTCGGAGCACCGTGCTACGTGAAGGGGCGTTTGGTTAGTTCGGCGCATTTCAGGTATTATGAATCATAAAGGTCGTTTGCCAAGTGCGATTTACACTCCTTCATACTCTTTGCATTTCAATTATTTACCAAACCAAAAAGAGCGTTCTTGTGATTCGTTTGTGGTTCCTCCATGGCGATTTCTCAGATATATTCATGGCAGCTATGAAAGGCCTATTATAATGTTATTATACTGCATATATTGATATCCTGTTTCTGCATTAAGGCATTTATGGTTGTAATATTATAACACATAGTGGAATGTCACATATTCATTGTGTCTTGCCTGGTTAAATGTCCATAGGATGAACTACGAGGTGGCACATCTATGTAAAAAAACCCTAACACACACCCATGAGAAAATCCATAGTTCGGTGAATATTTATTTAAGACAGAACTTGAATTTGTACCAGGGCTACAACCTGCCAGGTTTCTACGGGAGGAAGTGAGAAATATTGGACATCGACCTGTAGCCAGTGTGGGGAATGTGGCCGTTAGGTGTTTAGGTGGACTCAGTTCAAACCTTGAACTGAACCTGTCCAAACCCCCACACAAATACCTCCAGTTGAACTGTGGTGTTGTTTCGGACACGTCTTCTTGCTTTTCTGCCTACTCTGGAAAACTCAAGTGACCGAAACCTCTTGAGATGCATCTCCCAGATGCCACAGTCTGTTGTTGTTGAGCGAGTCCCTGCTGTGAAGGGCTAACAAAGGTATAAATCGGCCTGTTCTCTGTCAGTTGGTTTTACCCAAGGAGGCCCCTGTGTAGTGTGTACCATCTGAAGTTAGTCGTGTAGCAAACTATCTGAACCGTCTCGGGTCACCGGTTGCCGACCATATGACTCATGCACCATGTCATGTGGATTGCACCATGGCTCGGTTTCCCTGTGTTTCTGCAGTATCTGTTAAACAAACACCTCGCGGTCCTGCCGGGTGCTTTCCAAACCTAAACTGAGTCAGAAAGAACAAAGGGTAACAAATGTAAGCATGCACTATCGTTCCTCCCAGGAAACCTCGATTCCGGTGGCCTGCGTTACTCTCTGTGGTGGTTCAACTCAAGATCTAAGTTGCAAATAATCTTGGGAGAATCCTTGACCATTCTCACCCTTTTAACTTAAAAAAACGGTAACCCTTCAAAACCTGACTATGGTTTTTATCTACTGAATATGTGTGGATATTGAAATACTATAAAAATGACTTTAAATCTATTATATATATTATATCTATGTTCCATATTGTAAATTAAACCAATTAAACAAAGAAGTGTTTATTGATAGGATTTTAAGTGTTTGGCCCAGATGTCTTTTGTTTCTCTGAGGAAACTTCCAGAACAACAAGTCTTGTATGGGCGGTAGGGACAGTGCATCCTGCTTCTCAAAGCTTGTCGTTAGGTCATTAGAACCGTGTAGACGTGACACAGAGATGCAAGGAGGGGGTACACTCACATCCCCCCCGAAACCGGTGTTGGCTTTCTCACTGTCACACCAGTTGAACAGGACTTCCAGAGGCGAGAGGAAAAGCGTGTGTTCGTGTGTGAGAGGCAGGAGAAGGGGGGGGGGGGGCACACACATGAAAAAGACGTCAGTGCAATGTGTGTGCCGGGAGGGGGGGGGGGGGGGGGGAGTAGGGTCTGGGGGGAGGGGAGGGGAGTTTGTCTCATGAGTGTGAGATTCACCCCAATGAGTCTTCCGCCTTTACACATTCCTGGCATTCCGACCTCTTCAGATGCTCAGGGCTACTCAGACATCTTCTAATGTGTCCGTGGGGGGGGGGGGGGGGGGGGACATTCTTGAGGGCCCTTTATGTCGCTCGCTTCACCCCGGCGGGCCTTTGGTTGGACGGAAACCCAAGAACCTCTAATTTAGGATGCCATGGGAACGAAACACAGGTCGAAAGATGAACGCAATCTGTGTGAGGTTTCAGCGTGCAGATGACAGGCATTTGTCGAGGTCTTCAGGGGATCAGTGTCTGTCGAATTTCCCTTTCACTTGTAGTCCTGCTAACGCTCCCTACTTGATTAGTTGTTGTTGTTAAAGGCCCACTGTGTTCAAATCACTGGGGGGGGGGGGTACTTGCTGGTTTACGAAGGGAAGGATGTTGATTCTGTTTTCTTCTTGCTTGGTTTTCATTTGAAGTTTTTGTAATAATTTCATTACACTTTTATAATTGTTATCTCTTTTATCTCTGACCATCTCTGATTCCTTTTCAAAGATGCTATACTCCATTTGTGTAAGATGTGGCTGTAGATATGTGTATGGTAACGTGATTACAATTTACTTAATCCATTTACTTAATCCAATTTAAACTACATTAAATCTGTGATTCTGTATTTCTTTTATCACAATTGATCCCCTTGTTTTCTTTCCCCAACTCCCATGTGACACATCACACAGCTCAACAACCACTTGACAAATCACACGACTTCAACCCGCCGACGTCAGCAGCCATGTCAGCCCTGACCTTCACCCACAGAGCTTTCAGCCGGCGCTTCTGACCGTCCTCGGATCGAACCAAACATGTCCGCCTGCAGTGACTTTGCAGAACACGTGTGGAAACCCGGCTCGTGCAAGAACTGCTTCCATCCGTTCAGCGCCCACCGTCGGCCCACGGCTCGAGGCCCGGCCGGGGGTCTGCCCGCGGTCTGCCTGACCAGGACCGGCCTGGGAGGTGGTGATGAGGAACCGGGCGTCACCTCTCCGTCACCCTACAGCAAGCCCACTATCGCCGTCAAGCCTACCATGATGATGAACTCCAATGACGCAAACGAGGCCATGACTGACGTCAACATGAACGGCGGGCAGGTGAGGACACGTTGAGGGTGGATGTTTTTATATTTGAGCTTGATTACTGCACTGTTTAACTTTTTCACCGGAATCCTCTGCTGGATGATTTGAACTCGAAACCGAAATGATTTGGAGAGAAAACAAAATCCCAGGGTTGATTGGCCAGTTGGAGACATTGGTAGATGGGTTTTATTCTTTCGACGTTCTTTATTTAAAATGGTTTCACTACAGTGAAGAGGTGATCCAGGGCAGTATTTGAATGGATGTATGTCCTGCGATTTAGAAATGCATCGGATTGTTTGTTTCAGTTCTTCGTCATTGTTTCTGTTCTCTAAAACGTTTGTGTGTGTCCGGTGTGTGTGTGTGTGTGTGTGTGTGTTAGGAGAACCAGAAGTCCACTGTGGAGCGTCTTGACCTTAAGAAGCTCCTGGACCTGTCTCCGCTCTACATCGACGGCTGCGCCAACGGCCTTCGCACCGCTCTCCTCCAGAGCCCTGGCTCCAAGACGGACTGCACCAACTACTACACCCCCCTTCCCCATGCGCCAATGTCCCCCATGGGCCAGTCCACCGCGGCCAAACACTCCAACACCAGCAGCATCTTCGTCTTCCAGGAGGCGGGGCGGACTTTAAAGGAGAACGGCAGCGCAGAAACCTTTAGGCAACTTAGTTCCTCCACCACCACCACCTCCATCGCCACCACAAGGACAACCAAGAGCACTTATAAAGGAAATGGTGGGGTGGGGCTGGGCAAGGCCACTAGCCGGGAGCCCTGTGGGCCGTCAGCGGGAATACCCTTATCCCCATCAGCAGGAATACCCTCCTCCACGGAGATCCTCCCTTCCAGCCCCGCCGCGGTCCTTAACCACCGCGTCCACACTGTGAGTCCCGTGACCCTTACCGCAGAGCCGTCCAGCACTTCCCCCTCGTCGTCCTCCACCGCCTTCACCGTGGACTCTTTTACCCACAATGCTCCAGCGTCCTTCCACTCCCCGCCGTCCGTGTCCGAACCGGCCAGCGTTTCAGATTCTTCTTGTTCGTACTACAGCAGTACCGACTCCCTCCCGGGGCCGGAGAGGACCCCAGGAGGGCGCATATCGAGTCCAGAGCACCCCCAGAGCCCGCTCACCCCAACAAGCCCCCGATCATCTCCCGCCACCCCCAACGGACCGACGGACGCAGAGCCCATCTACGCCGAGAGCACCAAGAAGAAGCGAAGGAACCAGAGCAACGGGACACACGCTCAGACCACTGCCAAGCCAAACAACCAGGCCCAGAGGTCGGCCCAGTCGGAGCCGCCTTCGGGCGAGGGCCAGCGGGCTACCATCAGCGTGGTCGCGGCGCACACGGAGGAGAACAACCGGACCTTCTTCCTGACCAGCCCGGACTCGGCCGTCAGCACACAGTGCCACTTCAGCCCCAAGGCGCTCAAGGACCCCGCCAGCCCCGCCTTTAGCTGGCCCAGCCCCGGCCACAGCCCGGTGGATCCCAGCGGCCACGCCTCCCCGCTGCCGCACCACAAGCCTCAGTCCAGCCCCCCTATTCCGCCCAAGAGGAACATCCGCTCCCCCAAGCTGGGCGCCTCCAGCCTGTCGCCGTCCTCCTGCTCCCCGGTCCCGCTGCCGGACCTGCCGGCACTGTCCCTCCTCTCCCCCAAAGAAAGTCCTCCCAGTGGGGCCGGGGCGGCAGACCGCCGGCACAAGCTCGCACAACACGGCTCCGCCTGGAACTGCCGCATCGTGGAGGAAGAGGAGGAGGAGGAAGGGGAGAGGAGGGATCGGGACACCAAGAGGGAGGCGGTGAAGTCGGCGAGCACCTCCCGGCTGGTCGGCATGGCCAACACTGCCGCCGTCTGGAGGGAGGCGAGAGATTGGAGGAGCCAGGGAAACCTCCCACCGGCCGTGATAGGAACGGGCACGGCCCCAGCGCAGCCGCCGACCTCCCCCAACAATGGAGTCAGTCAGGGGCAGCGGGAAGCCACTGGTGCAGGGGAGGAAGCGGGGCATACTGGGAGCATGCTGGCCAAGGCATCGCTGCTCGCCGCCTCCACGGAGCTGCTGCTGGGCGTGGGGAAGAAGGCCGCCAGCCATGAGTCCAACACAGCACCGCCACCGCCGCCGCCCAAGAAACACCACAGGTAGGAGGGTTCACAGCCTCTCTCGGTGCACGGCGCTCTCTTGTTGCCACAGTCAAGGGTGAGGTTTCCTACGGGGTGAGATCTGATAGGGGAATAAGGAATGATTGATGTGGTGTATTTTTTAATGGGTGAGTTATTTGGAAGCGCTCTAAATGGGGGGATTAGTGTTTCGTTTGCAGGGAGAAGCTATGTAATGAGAACTCAAAGAGGATTTTCTTTAAATAATCAAGATGCATTACTGTTTTACTAGGCACCTGTTGATCTTAGCCTTTCCTATTTCCTATTTAAGTGGGTAATAAGGAACATGAATATCATGCCTTTGTATAACAATTTCATAAGTGAATGGTAGATTATAGAACAAAACATTCGACACACATTCTATACACACTGGCATGCGAAAGCTGTAAACACATTCAGGTCCAATTTCAACTCCTAAAATGTCATTGCTGGTTGATTCACATTCGGTTTTAGTCGTGAAACATATTTATGGATGATTTATAGCATATTGAGTTGTAACCCCATATCACACACACGCACGCGCACACACACACACACACACACACACACACACACACACACACACACACACACACACACACACACACACACACACACACACACACACACACACACACACACACACACACGTCTGTGTCCCCCCCCACCCTTATTCCATGCAAACCCCACTGTGCCCTCTCCTTTCATAGCAGTCTTATTCAGTTTTTGCGTCAGCCTCCATTGGAAACCCTTGCGGCAGTACCAGGGTGCTCCTCCAATGAATCGCCTGTTTATTTCAGCGTAGGAGTGTGACATTTTCAGTTGTCTTTTACACAAAAGTCGGTTAAATGGACCCCCACAGTGCCATGCTGCAGTGCATTTGTCTTGGCTGCTGTACAATAGACACGAGCAGTGTTAAAAAAGACATCCCGACTCCCCACTGATATTGACACACAAAGACAGAAGCCTCTTTGTGTCCTGCCGGCGTTTCTCTCCAACTGATAGAGTCGTCTTGAGTTTATTTTTGTGAATCCAATATTAATCATGTTTAAATTGA
Source organism: Gadus macrocephalus (assembly GCF_031168955.1). Taxonomy (NCBI): domain Eukaryota; kingdom Metazoa; phylum Chordata; class Actinopteri; order Gadiformes; family Gadidae; genus Gadus; species Gadus macrocephalus. Next base: position 8,265,237 of record NC_082400.1, read on the forward strand.
TAGCTCGATTCCTCATTGAACCATTTATATTATATCACACGTTGGATCAATCGCCTGTTTGAGATTTGTTTTATCTGAGAATGCATTTTTCCTAGTGCTACAATTCATGCTTGGCTAGCATTGTTGTCATTGCAGACTTATCTGTTGTTTTAGTACGCCTATCTTGGCAGCACTGGCCTCCAGCCGTCAACTAGAGTTAATACTGATTTTTTAACAGTCAAAACAAACACTTTGCGTCAACACTAGACTAACAATACATCCTGCGGAGGATAGCGTTACACTTCACTTAGAGGATTAAAATGATCTGCCACTAAATAAAGCTTTGGGTTATATGCCTAAGGGCTGTGGGGTAGAGCCGGTACGTTTTGTGGGCTTTGCGGACTTATTTATAACCATACGCTGCTCATAAACGCTGTGTTCCCATGACATTCATATAGTTTATAGAACAAGCATGGAGACTCTTTTATTCAGATGGTATTTGCTTAAGTTTAGTGTTTTCTTTCAATGAAACGTGCTTGAAGAATTGTATAAATGACATATTGATTATTAAGTATTAGTTATGGTACTATAAGTATTAGTAGTAGTACTGTAGAGCAAAAGTGCAGGATGCGTTGACTGAAAAGTAAAGAATAAAGCTTAAAACAAAAGTCTTAACGTCGGCAAAATGCAAACGATCGAGTCTTCTCCGACATTGATTCTGCAGACGCGTTGTGTGTTGATATCTGAGCTCAGCAGTGTGTCTGCGGCAGCAACGACCTCCATACCCACCGCCTGCCAGTAGCTAAATAACACCTATGGGCACTCATGTTTCAGGGGGCTTAATGTGCATGCTAATCCTAGCGGGGATAAGTCTCGCTCCACACTTTAATATTGCTGGTGTTCAGCAGTCTGATTAAAATACACTTAGTGGAGATTCACGTGGGAACGTCTCCTCAGTCCACAGCCGCCTTAGTGAGGGATATGATATTATTTTATGTTTAATCAACAAGTGCACACACACAGACAGGCAGGCTTGGAAGTAGTGGAGGATTAATAATACAAAAGCACACACGGTCGTGTCATCGTCAACGCTTTAGGCGTCGGATTGACTACCTTGGTCTTAGGCTTAACATTGACAGCTACTTCAATTTCAGTATTTAATTCAAATGTTGGAGGACATTGGTTAATAGATTAATAGGGAATGAAGAAAGTAAACCAAAAAATATTTATATATCTATAATATGATAGAATATATAAATAATATATACAAAATACATATTAAAAGTATTTCGATCATAAATTATAAATAAATTCAAAAGATACAAACAGATATTTATCTAATAGTTATGATCATTGACTATCTGCCCTGCTGTACTTGTGCACTCACCCACCCAGTTTTAGAAAGCATTTAGACGTGCTGAATCATTAAAGGACCCACAGATGGCTGGTTTTGGAGGATCATCCTCCTAAGATGCTATCACAGTGTTGGATCAGTCAGAGGAATGCTCTCCATCTCTATCTGATCCTGGTCTTCCGCCTGCTTCAGAGCTACCGTATATTACCCTGAAGGTATACGTTGCCACTGAAATAGGTGTGTGAATGTGTGTTTGTTGAATGCTGCATTAATGTACGTGCGTGGATGTGTGTGATTTATGTCTGTGTGTGTGTGTGTGTGTGTGTGTGTGTGTGTTGTAAGACAGGCGTGTCAGCCAGTCAAGGAAGCATGCCCGGAGGGGGGTGTGGCCGCTCTAAGGAACAGATTGTTGCCCGGGGCAACTGACAAACTGTCCCGGGCTTATATTCCGTTGCCACCCCTAGATTTCGAATTCATAGAACACCCATGCCCTTACAAAGAGCGAGTTGGACACTCTGCTAAATGATGTGCTAAGACTTGCTACTAAATCGCCTATCCCTCCCACAAAGCCAACCTGATCTCCTTCTACAACCCAGATAGCATTTTGTTGCTGCCCGACCGAGAGGGGAAAACTGCACTAAAAGCCGTGCGCTAGCAGGTAGTCACATTCTATTCTTTGCGGTGCTATGCTTAAGATACATTTTCATTCGGTGCCCTGTTAAAGTCACCCGTAGCTTTTCCTGCTGAGAGGGACTGTAAATACACCTATGACCAGTGCCGAGGCCAGGGTTGTGTTACTACACCGCGCGCCGGTGCGACGATGAGCCAATGCTTCTGAATCGGGAGCGTTAATCTTTCCAGCAGCCTCACAGAAACCTCCGATGCTCTCTGATGTGAGGTAGGTGCGTGACGGCAAGCTTGTACTTTTTCAAAAGTGCAAGTAGTTTGAGATGCAGCCAATGTTTTTGATATCGAGCATTAAAGCTTAAAGCAGCAATAGCGGCTGTCATTTCTGCTTGGCAATTGCATCATTTGACCTAGTGGGTGTGAGAATATACTAGACTTTCCTGGCCAGTTCTTTAAAAGGTGGAGAAGTTGGCATGGGTAGGTGGGGTCAAGGTGTATGCCGAAGAGATAAGGGTTCGGTAACGCTGATGCCAGGAAGATGGTTAAAGGTTTTCTTTTTTATCACTCACCCTTTCTTTTGTGCATTTGTCATTTTTACCGTCTATCCTGTGCACTCTGGCCAATTGTTAATAACTCAGTGTTATCTGGCAGTTGGAGAGACTAATATTTTGGTTATTATTCTATTATTATTTTGAAGTGTCTTTATCTTTCTCTATATAGCTCGGTACGTTAAAACTTTCTTTATCGAAACGTCTCTCTATTTATCTGTCTGGAAGTGTAAAGTGATAAGTCGCATTGCATATTTTAAAATAAATAATAATATAGTATTTTTTTAAGTAGACCTCTCTATATGAATGGATTCAACCTCATGGACTGAGATGCAGTATCTCTTGGTTAAACATTAGTTCAAAGCCGGGTTGTATATGGCTTTATAGATAACGCAGTAAACATGTTATCTAGTAACAGGAAGAGTGGTTTCCATCCCCGCTGATGGATAACTGCACTATTTAACAACGTGCAGCCCCTAGTATGGCGGATTTAGCATGCATTTCTTATCTAGAAAATGCATGCTAAATCCAATGCAGGGGAAGTGTTTTTGCTGAGGTAATGTATCTACTTTAATACACATATTGCTATTCAGATCTAATGTATTTGCAGAACCCTCTCAAAAACACAACAAGAGTATGTATACCATGGCCATAAAAGTCAATATTGTTAATATTAATATTGATTTAGTTCATATTAATTATATGTACTTATGCTTGTGTGTATTTGAAATGCCAAAAAGTATAGATGTGTACATGTTTGTCTAAAATGTCTCCGAGGCCCCACCAGACTGCTGCAACTTGACCTTACGTTTAGTTTAGTCACCGTGACACAACTATCCCCAAGCTCGTTAAAGCATCCACCCCCCTCCCCCATCCTGTTTTAAACTCCCCCACCGCTTGTCACTCACGCTTTATTAATACCACATACCATAATAGCATGTGTCCACACAATATGCCGGCGTGCTTGTTTACGTTCTGCGAGGGCCAGAGCAAACCGTGGTTTCGGGTTTGTTATTAGCAATATTATACACCACCCACTGGGCCAGCCTGCGTCTAAATAGGCTTCTAGCTATGATTTTGTAATGCATGTTCTGTGCATGAAAAACACAGCATTATAGCACAGCACATTCTGCCCGGCGGGCCTCTCGTGTCAGCATGCATGCGTTGGATTGACCCACAATGCAATGCAATGCACTGCCTGATCCTGTCATCTATCATTTAATATCTTACGCATTTTAGAGGGGTGAGCAACACCATGCATGCACACACAATCCGTGCAGGCGTCCCATTAGATCACAGTTCAGGAGAGCGCTATTACGGTATTAAATCAAGAGAAAAGCAGGGGGAAACCAATCTAATATTTCCAAGGAAAAATCCGCAGGAAATAGACTTAAACCCCCACACAAACGCACGTGCACGCACGCACACACTCAAAAATACACTCGCACACACACTAACACACACACACACAAACAAGCTTACACTTACGCGAGCACACACACAGACTCATGCACATGCACACACATGCACACACACACAAACGCACACACACACACAGCTACTGTCATACTGTTGAATTACCATTTCACCCCTGAATCTCCATTTGCGCTGTCTTTCATTATTCTGCCATTGTCTACTGCTATAGAGTATCCTGAAAGCTGAAAGAGCATTAATACCTTGATCTACTGTCTTTCCCTTTCTTTCCCTATGTTTTCCCATCTCTAGCTGTCTCTTTGTTCTGCTAGTTTATGTTGGTAATGAAGATATAGGCTTGATGATTGCTTGATTACTTATGAAAAAGAGGTGGAATAATAGGAGCCAAGTTCACCTGTAACCAATCCCATGAACAATACTCCTTTTTAATTGATTACCTTGAGCGTGGTTATTTAGGCAGAATATTCTGGGCATGTCACCTTGGCAACAGGGAACACAGGGAACGAGCACATTAGCCCAGACCAAAAGACTTCTTCAGGTAGATAGCTAGATAACTTTCCTTAACACCGGCCCGATAACACCAGAGACAACACACCGCATTGTTCCTGGCTTAGGGCGGATGGGCCAGGGGGAAAAGTACAGGGATCACATCCACCTATCTGATGGATTCTGAATCACGCCCTTGTCATCCACCCACATGATCAGCCTTTATTTATGGAGGGCTTTAAGTCTGTTGAGGTTTGCATGCAGGGTATACTATGTTTACTGTTTTAAATTCCAGGAAGAACAAATTGAGAGAATGGAGATTCATCAACCATTCAAAGTGACTAGCTCCCATATAGTACCTCCTCTATACTGTCTCTTAGGTGCTGTAGGTAAGATTTAAGATGGTATTTGTTAAAAAATTGCACAACAATCAGCCAGCTGTTAGTGAGTGAATAGCGCTTTGAGAATATCTGTTTCGAGTTGTCTGCGTCGCCTCTGCATGAGACAATTAGGTTTTAGATGGCTCCCAGGGTAATGTCTGACCAATCAGACCTCTCTCCTCTGATTGGTTCAGAGAAATCTTGCTTTTCAATCACAGTTCCGTGAAATGTAACACCTTTCAATGAGCGAGAAAAGCAGCGAGGGAGCTATTTGAGGCTCTCTCTCTTCACAACTCTCGAATCTTACCTGCACAACCTTTAATTCCATATAGGATTGCACTCGTACGGATAGAAGCCATGAAAACAAAACAATCAAATCAGCTAAATTGCGATGAGTTGATGTACGTGTTGGACCGGTTTGCTTACATTTCTGTTTTGTTTGGAGGGCTATCCCACATTGCGCAATAATCCATCTGCCCTGTGACACCAGAAGACAAAGCTGTCTTTTGGTGCGAACAGATGGCTGTAAATAATTTCAGTGTACATATTGTTTTCTCATTACACTTGACTAACTGATTACATTGACTTAATGCGGTTGTCATCTAACCTCTCTCTCTCTCTCTCTCTCTCTCTCTCTCTCTCTCTCTCTCTCTCTCTCTCTCTCTCTCTCAAGACATCACTCAGTGTGAATGGACAAGATTCTGCAAACCACACACACATGCATCGAAAACCCCAACGACAAAAAAAATTGAACAAATTAGAGCAAGCTAATCCAACAAGATCCAACCAATTCAATCAGCAAATCATGAGCACCCAAATCAGGGGATCAAGCATTAATGCCTGGTATTATCAATGTTGGTGTTTGCACTATAAATGCCTGGTATTATCGTCGTTGGTGTTTGTACTACCAATCTACAACGGGAAGAAAAAAAACGACGGATTACTCCAACGCATTCACAATGGGAGCCGCGTCCCCGTGACCAAACGGTGGACGCCATCTCCTAACCATGGGCTGACCCCGTCTCTCTCTCTCTCTCTCCCCTCTGCAGGGTTTGTGGGCGTCTGAGTGGCAGCAGCATGGAGCTGGAGCGCTCCGCCAGCAGCCAGCCCGGGTCCGTGGAGAGCCTCACCCAGTCGTTAAGAGGAGGGCTGGGCAGCCCCACGTTGCCCTCCGCCTCCACCGACAGCCTGGCCGGGGACGCCGCGGGTGGGTACTGTTGATGATGGGGGGGGGTGGTGGTGGTGGTGGGGGGGGTGGTGGTGGTGGGGGTGGGGGTGGGGGTGGGGGTGATGATGTGGAGCATGAGATTGTTTGAGGACAGTCGGGGACATGAGCAGCATGCGTGAGTGCAGAAAGGGATGGTTATTCTTGGTCAACTGAAGAGAGGCATTACAGGAAGGAGAGGAGATAAGGAGTGGTTTAAAAATACGAGGACGTTTGTGTTTAGGGTACTGCTATGTACTTACGTAGTACTCTATGCTTACTAATAGGTGGCTGCCCAGCAAATTAAGGTTTTACATGATTTGAAACCTCTCTCTCTCTCTCTCTCTACAGTCCCTCAACATTCACTGTGCCAGTAGAATCACACTGAGGCTTATTTATACTTTTGGACCCGCTATTATTAGCATCTGGAACATGGCTGAACCCAATTTTGGTTGTCAGTCTGAGTTTTAGTTTTCCTGATTTGGAAGTTTTTTAGAAGAGTCATTTGAAAGAGGAAGGAGGTTTTGTGTCAAGCAGAGGTGCGTCTCTCTTCTCTTCCTCTTTTGATGTCTCTGTATCTAAAATAGTGAACTGCTTGACAGTTTCTGACAAATCCCTTTTGTTTGTTGCTTTTCAAAGATCCATCGTGAATTAGTTTGAAATCCGTTCCTATGGTTAAATTACATTTTAAGGAGGTTACGTATACAGTACCATAACTGTCTGAAGTAAATTACATCGGGAACATCATCTTTAACTGGAGTTCGTGCCTCTAGCATTTTCTTTTTAATTGCGAACACTTCTTCGGGAATGTCGTTTTTTAGGAGATAATTATGGAGTCCGATAATGAGCAAAGAGCGTGGCTTAATCCTACTGTGAATCGTTTTATTTAGTCTCCGCCCGCGCCACGAAAGCGCTTATTTTTCGGCGATGGCACGCAATTATCCCTGCGTGCATCCCCCATCCACGTGGACTCCCCAAACCCCGGCCTTTCACTCACTACTCGGCGGCACTTGAACAGGAGTCGTTCTGTATGCCACCCTGGAATCCAGACCTTGTAAGCAGAGGTTGAGGAAACTCATAGGTTGGAACACGATAGTTGTAATAATCAGCGGGGAAAAAAACAACAACTTTCTCAGCCACTTTCAGGTATAGGCCACCCATATAGGCCGAAGAAAAAATAGGGTCAGGGTCAACGACGTGTCACCGTTCTTGACTCTCTCACTCTACTTCTATGTATGACCGCTGAATGAATCAATTCATGAAAGCCCAAAAATCGAAGAAACGCAAAAACTTTAGTCCGATGAACCAATTCTTTTCCCACGTCGCTGACGTCTCTCCCTGCGTTCCCCAGGTTCCCGGGACCTGTCCAGGAGGACCTGCTCCTCCCCCTTCGCCCGGAGCCCGCTGGCCTCCAACCCGGGCTCCCCCCAGCCGGACCCCCCCTTCAGCTTCGCCCACAACACGCCCCCGCCGCTCCCCGAGAAGAAGCTGGTCAACCGCACCGTCTCGGCGCCGGACAGCGCCGGCGGCAAGCCCTTCGTCCGGGCGTATCCGCGGCTACCGTTCACCGGCTCCGAGACCAACGTGTGCCAGTCGGCCGCCGACCCCGGCGCCCTGGGCCCCGCGGGGCCCCCGGGCTCCGTCTCCCGGTCCAGTCTGCCCTCCAGCCCCCTGGACCCGCGGGGCCCCCTGCTGTTCTCCTCCAGCGAGTCCCTGGAGCGCTGCCACGCCGCCGCCCCCTCCGCCCGGACCTCCCGCTCCAGGACCCTGGACGAGCCCCCGCCCCCGCTCAAGGCTCGTGGCCTGGCCGGCGGCGCTGGCGGCGGTAGGGGCGTGGGCGGCGGCCGCCTGGGGGTCCACCCTCGGGGCAGCGTCACCTGCTCCTCGTCGCCGCAGCTCAGCACGGCCCCGCCGCCGGCCCCGGAGGCGGGCCCCGCGGCGGGCTCCTGCATGCAGCTGCAGACCCTGCTGAGCAACATGGACAGCAGGGAGGGGGTGTACTCCAAGCTGGGGGGGCTCTACGCCGAGTCGCTGCGGCGGCTGGCGCTCAAGTGCGAGGACCACTTCACGCGCTCGCAGCGCAGCCCGCTGCGCTTCGACGAGAGCAACTGGTCGCTGTTCAAGCTGACCTGCAACCGGCCCAGCTGCAGCTCGGGGGACGCCGTGTACTACTCGGCCGCCTGCGCCTCCGACACCAGCAACCTCTACGCCGTCAAGGTACGCCTGGGGGGACCGCTAGGGCCAATCCTCTGGTTATAGAGGCTGAGTGGGAATCAAATGGGGCCCTTATGTCCGTCTGTACTGCAGCGTAGTACTTTCATTTAGGGGGGGGGGGTGGAGGTGCCCTATTTCTCTTGATGTATATGTCTCAAAAAAGGTACTCTCTTGCAATACTGAATTTCAAAAACAGAAGAAGTCAGCTGAAACCATGAAATGGTAAACACTGCTCCCTAAGGGGACATAGTTATTAGTGCTTTATTGAACTATTATGTTTAATCTGCTTGTCTAAGGTCTGATGGGTCTGATTTGATCCCTGAGGCCTGTGTGTCTGTGTCTGTGTCTGTGTGTGTGTGTGTGTGTGTGTGTGTGTGTGTGTGTGTGTAGCCCGCCTATCAAGGCTGTGGATAGATTGATGTTATGGGCTTAAGACATTTAACCAGCGCTGTGGCTGCCTCTGCAGCAGTCAGCCAAGAGCAGCAGCCTACAGGTCGTACAGGCTGTTGTTAGAGGAAAGTTGCTCAGGGCCCACCATTACGCAACCCCCCAGGGCGAGAGAAAACCAACACAAATAGGGTGTGCTGTGACCTTTGTCCTTTAGTCATTAGCAGTAGCCATTTGTGTGTGTGTGTATGTGTGTATGTTTGGTGTGTGTGTGTGTGTGTGTGTATGTGTGTGTGTGTGTGTGTGTGTGTGTGTGTGTGTGTGTTAGTGTGTGTGTGTGTGTGTGTGCCCAGACTCTTTCTTTATGTCTCTCAAACCATTAATCTCAACATGCCAGGCAGGATTTATAGTAATACCCCCTCTCTCCTGTTGTCATGGACTACACACACACAGACACACACACCTCCACACCTCCACATCTAACCTACCAGACACACTCGTATCCAGCTTCATCTTTACTGTCTGCCTAAAATCCAAACATGGTACTAACATGAAACGTGGCCGTGCTCTGTGGAGCTCGACTACCGATCTTCATGTTAAGACAATAAACATCAAACAACACTATTTATCCTCGGCAAATGCCGAATCCACTGGTGGGATCTTTTGTAATCGAGAGTTGAAATAACAGACTAGAAATCAAACTAGATTTGACTTGTGAAACAGTAAAAAGGACAGCAAAAAAGGAGGAGAATTGAAACAGCTTTCTACCTTCAGAGCCCTTTCCTCAACGGGCCTAGTATGCATTGAACCTGCCCTGTTGACGACCTGCCCTGTTGACGACCCCCCCCCCCCCCCGCTCTCCGTCTGCAGATCTGCAAGGGCCCGTCGGCGGAGGCCCGGCAGGCCCCCCTGTACGGCCTGTCGGTGCAGCAGAGCGTGCCCTCCCACTTCAACGTGCAGCAGGACTGCGGCCACTTCAACGCCTGCGTGCCCCAGAGCATGCTGCCCGCCGACGAGGCCCCGGGCCCCCAGCAGCAGCAGCAGGCCGACCCGGAGCGGGTGGTGGTCATCACCCGCGAGGTGCCCCGCCAGAGCGCCGCCGACTTTGCGCGGGAGTGGGAGGCGTTCCACCGGGCGCAGCCCGAGGCCTACGAGCGCCGCGTGTGCTTCCTGCTGCTGCAGCTCTGCAACGGCCTGGAGCACCTGAAGGAGAGCGGGGTGACGCACCGCGACCTCTGCCTGGAGAACCTGCTGCTGGTGCCGCACCACCGCCAGCCGCAGCCGCCGCCGCCGCCCGGCGAGGGCGCGGCCAGCGACGGGACCTCGCCGCCGGCGGACAGCCAGCGCCACCTCCCCCGCCTCCTCATCAGCAACTTCGCCAAGGCCAAGCGGCGGTCGGCCGAGGACGCGGCGTCGGCCAGCGCCGACCCGCGCCTCAAGCGGGACCACGCGCGCCTGGCGCCCGAGATTGTGTCGGCGGCGCAGTACCGCAAGTTCGACGAGTTCCAGACGGGCATCCTGATCTATGAGCTGCTGCACCAGGCCAACCCCTTCGAGGTGAGCCCGGCGCTGAAGGAGCAGGACTACCGCTGCCACGACCTGCCGCCCATCCCCACGCTGTCGCTGTACTCGGCCGGCCTCCACCGGCTGGCCCAGCTGCTGCTGCAGCCCGACCCCATCAAGCGCATCCACATCCAGGAGGCCAAGCGCGTGCTGCAGAGCCTGCTCTGGGGCCCGCGCCGGGACCTGATGGAGCAGCCCTGGGAGAGGCCCCGGCCCGGGGGCGGGGGTGGTGGTGGAGGCGGCGGGGGGGTGGTGGGGGACGGGGCCCGCCACGAGGGCCTCCTCAACTGGCTGGACGTGAAGCGGGCGCTGCTCATGATGAAGTTCGCCGAGCGCTCGCTGGAGCCCGAGAGGAACGCCGAGCTGGAGGACTGGCTGTGCTGCCAGTACTTCTCCTCGGCCCATCCGCTGTCGCTGTGCCACACGGCCGAGCTGCTCTACTGCCTCAAGTGAAGCCCTGGCTCCCTCCGTCACTCACGTACCCACGCACACACACACAGCAGCCCGGTTGGGATGGAGAGAGGGAGACCCTTGACCCTCCGGTGGGGTGAAGGGAGACGGAGAGACCAATGACAGCCCCGATTTGTGGATTCGTTCTTCAGACTTTTGAGGGTTCTTTTGTTGTCCGGAAACGAAAAGCGAAACAAGGGAAGACACTGGACGTCATCAAAAAAAATGTGAACCTGCCTGCACATGCTAATGCTAATGCTACATGCATGACAGCCCGCTTCCGCCATCCCTGTCCGCCATACATACGCCCTTATATAGTCGTACTCTGTATATTGCTTGGTTTCACTGGACTAACTGGGCTGGCTAACACTCACCATGTGGACTAAAGACACAAGGCTTGTGTGTGCGTGTGCGTGTACGAGTGCGTGTGTGTGTGTGTGTGTGTGTGTGTGTGTGTGTGTGTGTGTGTGTGTGTGTGTGTGTGTGTGTGTGTGTGTGTGTGTGTGTGTGCGTGCGTGCGTGTGTGTGTATGCATGTGTCTGTGTGTGCGTGTGTGTGTGTGGCGCAGCCGTTGAGTGAAAGACTCGGCCGTTAAAACGTTGAAAAGAACACGTCTAATTGAGTGTTGCCATATGGAGCCATAGTAGTCAGGCCAACAACCGTTTGGTCAGAATCCCGGACACTGTAATCGTATTCATCAACTAGCAACCGTATGTCACCACCAACCCAACGTTATAACATGTAACATTTTACCTATTCGATTTTTTAATACACTATCCAGCTCAGCTAAAGATTTCTTATTATTTAAAATGTTTTATTACGGTAAGATATTCAGTTGTCTGATAGAACCGTACTTTACTTTTTTCAGGCACATCAAGCAGATAAACACCAAACTACACAAGGTCAGCGGAAGTGAAAGTTCACAAAACTGCTTGACAATTACTGGTCACTTCCTTGCAATGAATAAAAGTCTGATTAATTCGGAAAAACATGTCAGATGTCAATGTCAACATAATGTCAACATGCCCAATCCCATTCAATATTTGATTTGCTAAAACAATATTTGCGTCCTTAGTAAATAGGATGAGAGTGTGGTTACAGTCCTGAAAATACGTTTTTATAACTTGAGTCCCAGTGCCTTTTTGTTCTCTGTATATGTTACAGTGACTGCAAACCGATATGTACATGTTTATATTCGTTTCTTTTCTTGACAGATATATATATTTGTGAAACTGGACTTTCACACTGTGTTCTGGAAATAAAAGGCAGAACTTTGTACAGACAGTTGTAGATGATTTGAATAAGAGTTAGCCCAAGCAGGTCTTTAAAGTAAAAGAAAAAAACTGTGGATGTAGCAGCAGTTACTGTTAATATTTATGACACATCATTTGTTGTCCTGTAGTAGTCACTGGAGCATTGTTTGTTAAAACTTGACGTATTGTTTGTTTTATATTTCTTTCTGATCTGCAGCAGATGTCCGGGGCAGTTATCTTTGTCACTCTTGGCTCCCTCGCCTACGATTGGCTCGCTAGAAGTATTACTTAATTCATTAATTCATTCATTAAAGAACAAAGTCTTGTGCTGCCACAATTGTAAAAACTAAATAAAGTTCACATGCTGGGTTTTCATGGCGTATGTTGTGTTGAAATGACATGCCGTTGTGCCATTCAGTACATGAGGACATGTAATTGGTTGGGCCTCACCATCATCAATAAACTGCATATATTTTCTCACAATTACATCCGTGTTTATGTGTTTGTTGGCGAATACGATACCATACTGATAACAAGAGTTGGGAATATATCAGTAGCTCCCGATTTAATTCAATTGTGATTCCTGGGGTCACGATTTGATTCAAAATGTATTCTCGATTGGCAGCGATTCTCGGTTCAGTAGGGGTGCTGATTTCAGGACCTATTTCAGCTCGCTCAGTGCTCAGGAAGGTGGTCCGGTAAGTTATAGCATGAAAGCAGAGTAAAGTGTGTTTAAGATATTTATATTTTTTTTTTTCATTTGTATAAATTTCTCAACTGATTGAGTAATGTAAACACACAAATGTGTGTTTAACACAAAGGAGGGAAAACATAAATAGAAATCAATCAAATTGATGTTTGGAAGAAGATGGCAATCGTGATTCTTACATGGAACTGATAATCCACTGATCTAAACAATGACTTATTTTTCCTAATGATTCGGTTCATAGATCAATACGTGATGTGCTTCAGCAGTTACAAATTTTAACTTCATGAGTTAGTTACCACTTATTGGGAATATAAATGCAACCAATTAGCCCGTCCCTTGTGGGGTATAAATAAACTGAATAGATTTTACTCTCAGAAGACATAGACAAGATCCATGCCCTTCATGTTTTGCTTCCGTGTTTTCTTATCTATACCCCATCTTTGATTACATTGCAAACCCTATAAGAGCCAACAACACCAGAATCACCTGCTTCAGGCAGCATTGGTAATCCTTTGGGGAGGAAAAGGCTTCAGTTTAACAAATGTGCATATTTTGTGCCAAACATACAAAACCTGTAGGTTATCTATTCATTTAGGTTGACCTTTTTTCCTAGCAAATATGAGTTTTGTGCGTAATAAAAAGAAAGTAAGACTTGGAAGATATCAACTAGTAAATGGGCTGTGCAATTCATTATTATTGTTTATCGTCTTTGAATATATAACTTATTGTCATGGAATGAAGATTATCGACTTATCTTGATACCCATTCTTAGTCCACATTGATTACAATGACAATATATGCACTTAAAATTATCAAATTTGAGGGTGTTTTTTTTATAGGCCTACTTCCATGACCCTCAGTGAGACCATTTACAATGCATTTGGAAATCAAGAGCAGATCGTGATATTTATTGGAATCCTGTAAAGAATTCCCCATAATTATCACGGTAATACGTTTTCCAGGTTGCCCAGCCCTGGTAATGATACAGACAGGGTGGTTGTGGTTGTGTCTGTGTGGAGTGGGGGGAGCACTGACTCCTCCCGTCTAACTTTCTGCTTCACATCATTGCTCCAAAACCACTGGATTTCTGTCCCATCATAGGTGGAGCCTTGTTGCCATGGTGGCGGTTTGACCAATAAAATGGCATTCCTGGGAATAACACGAAGTCAGTCACTCGAGAAACATTTCATGTTTCTCTTTTGATTGAACGCGGGCCTGCACACGCACAACCAGAGAGAAACACGCTCACAATAAAAAAAAAAACGGACAACTTTTTTCTATCTTTCTCACAGACAAAGAGCCACAAAAAAGACAATATATAGTGGATCAACCAATAATTATTCCAGAAACTAAGCCTTGTTTGCCGAGTAAACCCAAAACAATATTTCCATTTGTTTATAATTTTTTCAAAAACCTCTACTTGGCTTACTTTAACTAAAGCAGCCTACACAACCTCCAAGTTCCAAATGTCTCTAACTACAACCATCAGATCCACAGTCTTCTTCTCAAGTACAGACCTGGCGTCTTTATGGTTCTCTGAATAAGTCCTGGTGCGCCATCTGCTGGTTATGAGCCATCGGTAGACCAGAGTCTGTTTACCTTTGTACAGGAACTGGAGTACGACCAATTCACGACTGGGCTCTCCACACCTGAATAAACACATTCTCAGTAAAACTCTGAATAATTATAACACGTGGGATATTTATGGTGCGATAATGACACCTATTGGCTATATAGGTTAACTACTATTTTTGTCAACTGAAGAATTGAGTGATTACAATAATTATTCAAAGTGGTGCCATTTTAGCACCAAGTATGACGTAGATTATGACAAACCATTTAAAAATCAATTGACGTTTACTCAATGGAAAAACTCATGCTAAAGGAACACCAACACAAAGCTGCTACTCCACCTGATAAGGCATTCAACTCGCAAGTCAAAATGCATGCAGATACACAACAGTGGTATGCCACACGTTTTGCAGAACTCTTGGTGAGGACATCCTGTTCCACCTCAAATTTGTTTAGATTGTCAAATAAATGGGAACTCTGACCGTTGTTGACAATGACGTCACATTTTATAAAGGCAACACCTTGTTTTATTGCTTGGCTGGTGTACTCCAGCCTTATACAAACGCTTACAACCAGACTGAATGAGGATCGTGGCCTCCTTACTACAAGGTAAAGGTGCTACATTTCCATATAAACTTCTTACGCAAACAGGTGCCTCAGGGAAACTTAAAAAGAGAAGCACAAGAGTGATGATTTCCCAATTTGCCAAACTTTATTTGAACATCAATTGAAGCACAACGATCATGCTCAACAAGAAGTTCATCTAATACCTCCAACAAAAAGTATAAAAATCAAGCAAATTGAAGTTCGATTCAGACCGTTCTGGTGATCAAATCAATGCATTTGGCCATGACAAAAAAAACTACTTAAAACAATAAAAGTCATACTTCTTTATCATCATGCCAAAGCATAGAGCAAGCAGTAAGAAAACACACGTGGGCGCGGTCAGCCTTTATAACGGTAACGTTTCAGCACAAGCGGCGAATCATTCGCTTATGCCGGTCGGAGAGGGAGGAGTCGTTGTAGTGGGGTGCAGCCGGGATGCGGGTTGTTGTACTGCGGTGAGGTGCCAGCGTCCGGATGGGAGTCCGGGGGGCGCTGGCCCGATCAGCCCAGACAGGAGGCAGGACCCCGGGGTGGGGTGGCCTCCTGTAGGTCCCTGGGAGACGGGACGGCAGGGCTGATTTCCGAGGCTTGTGCTCATTTCTTCTTGGGGACTATCGGGTCGACCGGCAGACCGATCTCCTTGCCCCGCAGCTTCAGGCCTGTGGCGGAGAGAGACGTGTGGAGGGTCGCGGGGTCAATGGTCGAAGGTCAAAGGGAAGACAAGAGCTGCGTATTGATAACCTTGTATTTGAAGCTTCTGCAATACGGAGAAGTTCCGTTAAGTCATTTAAAGGGAGTGATATTATCGACCAGGTGTGGCTTAATATCACTAAAACACAGGAAACGGGGGATATTAAACGGCTTGTACCGGCTTATCTCACTCACGCATGGCGGTATGATATCACCCCTTTAAATCCTTTGAGGCTGCCACGCCTCTGACGAAACGCACGTCAAACCACACCGTGGGCGGCCCGGAGCTACATAAAGTGGTGGGCGTGCCGCCCTCAGCCCGCCTTGCACGTGCTCAGTGCGTCTCGTGTGGCGGGGCGACCTTACCGATGGCCCTCTCGATCTTGCCCATGACCTGGTTGTTGGGAATCGCTTTCCCGCATTCATAGTCCGCAATGATCTGTGGTTTCTCGTTGATTTTCTGAGGAAGAAAAATAAGGTGTGTCATTTTCATTGACACACCATCAACGGTTTCATATTTCCTTGCATTATGTACATTTCCCTATCGTCCGAACAATTCCGTGATAAAATCGAGAAGTTAACTCCATCGTTCACTCATTTCTCCTGTGCCACCTTATAGATTTAGTGTGTTGTTTCAGAGAGTTCATAGCACACGTTATGCACCGAATTGCGGTTCACTGCAGAATTTAGCAAGAGTAACACTTTCTAAAGAGCCTGTTTACATTGTCTGCCAATAGCTCTGATTAAATCGATGGAATGCAGTTAGGCAATCCGTGCGTCGTATTGTAGCACAATAACGCAGTACAGTTCAAACACATGACTAACTCGCAACCAGGAATGAATACAGCGCAAATGTTAACCTTGGCAAGGGGAAACAACAAACAACATTCTTAAACACAACCTACTTCTCTTTCTATCCGAGATTGATTTCCAATGTCTGCAGCCTACCTTTAGGCATACTTGAGCAAGATGTCCAAACTGCTCCTTGACAACATGAAATCCCTACAGGTCGCTTGGGATTAAAGGGATAGCCGTGTGGTCGCCCGTCCAAGCCATTTCAACACATGGGAGTGTCCACCCACGTGTGTTGGGCTAGATCAGACTACCAGGGTAGGTTGGTCGGTTTGTTAATGATTAAAAAATCTGGGTGGACACTCCCACTTGTCACTATAGGGTTGATATTGGATCCAGCAGTCCCATGTTATGGCAGGACTTCTGGGGCGAGACGGCACAGAGCGAAAACCAGAACGCTATGCCCCGTTTCAGTTTCTATAAGGAGGGTTTCCGAAGAGAAACTCATTTGCACGAGAGGAGGACGTTTTCAGAAGGGGATTTTAATAAGGGGATTTCTCAAGTGTGTAGAACACTTTAGAAAGACACTTTCTAGTTTACGTTCATTGTTAGCTATTTAGGCCCTTACAGAGCCACGCCTCCAGCAACTCCCCGCTATCAAGATTTGAGCTCGTCTGCTTTGTGAGACTACTATAGGGTAGTCTTTGAGAGACTACTATAGGGTAGTCGTTGAGAGACTACTATAGGGTAGTCGTTGAGAGACTACTATAGGGTAGTCGTTGAGAGACTACTATAGGGTAGTCGTTGAGAGACTACTATAGGGTAGTCGTTGAGAGACTACTATAGGGTAGTCTTTGAGAGACTACTATAGGGTAGTCGTTGAGAGACTACTATAGGGTAGTCGTTGAGAGACTACTATAGGGTAGTCGTTGAGAGACTACTATAGGGTAGTCTTTGTGAGACTACTATAGGGTAGTCTTTGTGAGACTACTATAGGGTAGTCTTTGTGAGACTACTATAGGGTAGTCTTTGTGAGACTACTATAGGGTAGTCTTTGTGAGACTACTATAGGGTAGTCTTTGTGAGACTATATGTCTCACAAAGACTACCCTATAGTACCCCATTGTTTCGACAAAAAATGTAAATTTAAGTCGAAACAATGGGGTACTATATCTTAGACAGTACCGTTGTTACTACTTCTACCTCAGAACAGTTACCGATGGCGCAGTCCGCGAGATTGCATTAGGCCCATTGCCGTGCACTCAGTCCCCTGCATCGGCAGATGGAGCCGTTTTCCAAACGCGAGAAAGCAACAAACTTGCACCCATCGACTACAACGATGGCCTCGACAACATTCGTTTTGATCAGTGATCCGATTGCTGATGTGCAGATCACACCACAAATAAAAAAGGCGTCCAGTGACTCCATAGCATCTCCCCCCTGGTTGGTTAGTGCTCCCCCTGCCCGTGTGTGGTACTCACGGTGGCCAGGTCCTTCTGGGTGAGGCCGTTGTTCTGCCGGCCCAGCTGGATCACCTTGCCTACCTCCAGAGAGACCCTCTGGTGGTGCAGCTCCTCCGTCTCGCGGTCCAGCTTGGCCGTGTTCCTGGTCACCAAGTGCTGCTTGTTCTGACCCGCCGACCCTGTGGCGAGGAGAGGGATGGGGTGAGGCCGATGGACGTCACTGTGGCATCGCGTCAGCAGAATTCATGATCATGCGGAAAACGTTTGTGGGCCTCTACTCTGCACTCCCACCGTGGTTGTTGTTGTACACCAACGAGGTCACAAAACCCTTGCATACATTAAAGTAATTTTGATTGTTCTTAGCTTTATTAAAAAATGACATCTGAAATAAGGGGTCGACTAAATGGCTTGATGTAAACATGTTGGTAACGCAGTGCTAAGAGTAGTTGCCATATCGCTTCAACACTTTGTTGGTTTTTATACCCATAAATACAATACAAACATGTCGAACACCTTTGGATCTTCGTCAGGTTATGCCAGATCAAATACAAACAGGAGTGCAACTGGTTGGCCATTTTAGATGTTTTGATACCATGGATGGTAACTTAGCTGAAATAATATGCATGGAACCAATGCCAAGCTTGGCAGGATTTTTTAAACAACTTACATTTCTTGGTCGTCTCCAGGTCCTCCCCACGTCTCTGAGCAGCGTTGATGGCCTAGAAAGAGCATGGGCAAGTACAAACTTGAAACATGTCGCTCTGCAAAATCAAAACTTGTTTCAATGCGCCATAATTCGCCGTGAACGGTGATCCGGATGATGCAATATCCTGATCAGACGTGAAAAGGGAGCCAGACCAACCTAGCCACTGAAGCAAAGCATTACATCGCCATCACTCGATAATTTGAACAAACTGTATAATCTCAAGTCTTCAAACTGAAACTATGAGTCATGTGTCGTCCCTTAGCACACCTATTCTGTGCTTCTCCAAATTGGATTGCTTTGCTTTGTTTTGCAACATTGACCATCTTTCACCATTGTGCGACACAAACGTGAAGAGAAAGGTTTTTGGTGGCATAAGAGTTGGATGCCATTGTATGGTTTGAGCTGAGGGGCTCAACGCATGGGCCGTTCACGCATGCCCTTTTGTGTAGTCTGGCTGGGCTAACATGATCGATATCTATGTGGGTAGATTTTAAGATATTATTGTACCATTGTTTAAGACCCGTTTGAACGACAATACAACGTCAAGACGACATACTCAATTGGAGCCCACGATGTAGATTAGCAGATGGACAAATGCACTGGTTTACGTTCGTAACAAATCGTGCTTATGTGATCGCTGCTCACAGCCCAACGGAACCGTGGAGCAAACGCAGAATAACATCCCCGTCGTCGGAATGGTTTTGTATGGTTTAGATTCGTGTATCTGGATGGTCTCAATATATACGACATTTTGAGAGCCAGCTATCCGTCCACCCGAGGTATTTAGTGTGTTAAATATTGAACCGTACCTGCTTGGATTTGGCCTGGGCAGCCGTTGGACCCTTCTTCCTCAAGACCGTCACGGTGTCCCAGTCGCTCTCTGCCATTTTGACTTGTGGTTTTTAGTCGATATGTTACAAATAAGTTATTTACAAGGATAAGTGCTCACTATATGTGCGTATTAACTCGGTTCTACAAGGCTATGCGACGATACTTCTAGAAAAACAATCGCCTCTCCAATAAGTGTCAGCGTGCTACCGTAGCTTTATTTATAATGGCGTTGCCTACAGTAACAACAACATGTAGGGAAACACAGCGACCCCTACAGGCACAATTTGGTTTATTTTATAACTTATCATGACCTCATCCGCTTTTGTAATAATTTTGGACATTGTCAATAGACAATGTATCTAATGCAATGAAAGCCACTACAAATAAAAAATCATCAGAAACATTATTCAACACAACATTTTGTTCAGAGGTTCCACTCTTTTTTGAACACTTAAAAAACTCAAAAAACGTTTAAGTTAATTGTTTTACCTACTGGTCGAAACCTTCATAACCTTCATAAACTCCAAATAGTACATCACACAACCTGCACCATCCAGCAATGTATCTATAAAAGTATACATAAAACTAGCAAAACAAATGTTGGAAAATTTGTTGTGTAATAATTATAATAAAACAAATAATTAAAATAAAACACAAACCATTGCAATGGCCCAGAAAAATGTTTGACACAATTTATTATGAACTGAGACAAAAGACAACATTTCTCTATCCTCTTTCAACGTTTCAACATGGCGTCCAGAATTCCCATTCACCAGGAACACGACATCTCAGAGCCAGCGTCACTGTCCCGGCGCCGGCGCATAGTCGGCCAGCCCATCTCTGATTGGGCGTCGTCCGCCAGATGGTAACGCCCCCTGTGGGGGTTCTGCTTGGACCCGGGTTTCCCGCCCCAGGCGCGAGGCTTTGGGTTCATCTGGAAAAGGAGCAGCCACCGTTGTTTGTGAGAAAAGGACTATAGCAGCACAGGCCCATCATGCTATAGTGTACCATTCACAGGCTAAGAGAGGAGCATGAAGACAAACCCTTGTAGGACATTTTAAAACGGTACGGTTCGTTTATTGGCTAAATGAATGTTGTCGGCGATCAAACCCAGTACTTTTTGTATGGGCAACCCCCTCCAAACACAATCTAAACTCAGATAGCTCTAACGAGCTCTCTGCCAGAGCCACAGTCAGTCAAGCATTTCAACAGAACCAACTCATATACACACGGACTGCATGTTTCAGCCTTAACAGCCACGCTAACCCATTACGCATTGGCAAACACCTTGGCAACATGTACCACCCTAGAAGGCACTGACAGGCTCACTGGGAGCAGTCAGGGGTTGGGTGTCACCAACACCTCGACACTTCAGCCAGGAGTAACCCAAGGATCAAACTGGCAACCCACCAGTTGTGAGAGGGCTACTGAGAGGTCCTGAGCTACTGCAACCCGACTGAACCCCGGATGGCCATACATAGTAAAACCATAAACCTACTTTGTGTCCTGCATGTATACGCAGATCTGTGATGATGTTTGATGTCCCTTCGACAGAGACAGTAAACATTCTGTCCTTTTGCATGAAAAAAGTTATTCATTTGGGGGAAGAATAGTGTAGTCAATAGAAGGATTTGTTTAGTCAGTGGTGGAGTGGACTCGCAGCTGAAGGGGTACCTGTGGACATCCTTGAGCAAGATTCCCTTACCTTTCCTACCTGCGCTTTCATTACCTGTATATTGATTCACTTTAAGTCGCTTTGGAACAAAGGACTCTCCGAATGAATAATCAAAGATAATTTACTCTCTGGATCAAGTTCAATAACGACGACTTTCATTTTGGGTTCCCACCACCTAAAGGATTGTGACCTGTTTGTTACCTGTGCAAAAATGGTTGTGTTCATCTGAAGAGTCTCCACACGCTCGGACAGATGGTTCAACCAATCGAGATGGTCCGTGATGGACTGGCTCAGATCCCCGTTGCTCTGGGATGAGGGAAAATCATGAAATCATAAAATAAATACCACAGAGACCAGTCATATATGGACCAAATGTCTCAAAATAGGTTTGTGTTGAAGTGAAGAACAACAGAAAGCCATACTGTATTTCTAATTATGTTATTCAGGTTAGTCAAGGTGTTCGTTACTCAAGCATTACAAATTATATAAACAAAATATTTCCTTGTATTTTTGAGGCCCCTAATTTATGAAACTATGGAGGGGAATAACGATCCCAATAAGGTGATCTGGGAGCCTGCATTTTACATTTAAATGCATTAAAAAAAATGCACTTTAAAGGATTTCACAGATTTGCTAAGAACCAGGTTAATTGTTAACAATTTCTATGTCAAGATGGGATGTTCAACTCCACCCCTCTTGCGGTGAATGTATGTTCTGAATTTGGGCAGTTAGCAAGCCATGGACATCCATTACTTTAAAGAATAACTTCTAAGGATTCTAGCTGCACGCCTCTCAGTCTCTAATGTCTACTGTGAGAATGCGTAGTGGTTTGGTCAAACACAATCAAAACATGTGGTTTGGTGGGTTTGTGGGCACTATTCGAGAAAACTACCTGGTCAAAGCATTTTGTATGCGCCAACTGCCAAATTCTGCAATGAGCCTACGCTGCGAGAGGGGTTGAGTTTAACAAAAATCATGGCTTATTTGTATCTCCACATAGACCTTAGCAAAAATTAAGATGGGGTCAAATCCATAAAGAGGAAAGGAGCCTTCATAATCTCCAAACGTATTTTTCATTCAAATTCAAACCAAGCATCTCAAGTTCACCCAAGCAATTTAAACCCACGCAAATTATGATCAGTTGGAAACACTGGGGCTCCACTACATTAAGGATTTCAGATTTGTTTTATAGTTTATAATAATAAACTAAGGACAATCCATCCCGACCAACTTTGAGATGTATGCATAATAATATGCTTTTCCTGACAATATATTGTTTTCACTTTTAAGCAATGTACCCCAGATAAGTCTTTTAGCTCTGTGGAGGCCAGGCGGAGGTGCTCCAGTTTGTCAATCTGCTCCTTGAGACGATCGTCGAGCTCCTGCATCATCAACAGCCCCTCGTCGGCCCCGACTCCGCCCTTCGTAGACATCCTGCAGTCAAAAACAAGCAATCACGCATTACATCTGCACACAATGCATTACTTTTGAATACATGTAAACACACCTGTATCACACTAAATTAATATAACTTTGTTATTTTTTTATGCAGTTGTTTATTCATGAATAGGCTATTAACCAATCTTGTCCTTGCTTTCACAAAAGCCTTTGACATTTGCATTTGCGATCAGCAAAAGTGCCAAAGAATAACAAATGGTGAAAGTAGTGTGGAATAAGTAGGGCCTACTTTTAATATTATTTACCCCGGGTATTGATCTCATTAATATTTTCTAAATCATCAAATAATACTTTTAGTAAAGGAAGACATAGAAAGTTGGAAATAAGCAAACTGCTTAAAATACCCCCATGAATGTTGGATTGCGGTAAAAAACGTGCGAATGATATGCCGAGTAGATAAGACTTTAATCGGCGTGTTACTTAAAGGTTGAACAACGTATTTTGATTTCAAGGCGTGTGCGTAAACTGCACACGAAGTCCATACGGAGCGCAGAATGAGGAACAGCGATCCTCTACCTGCACCAGATGACGGCATACGCAGTGTAAAGGTTTAACATTGTGTTTACCTGATCTAGCAACTCTCCGTGATGATTAGCGACTCGATCTTGCTCAATGTGAGCGATATATTTGAAACGTGTCGGGTCTTCCGAGTCGTCCACAAAGTCGGAGCAGAGTTCAGTACGGAGAAGTCTGGACAGGCCCCTTTGTCATCGGAAAAGAAAAAAAAAAACGAAGGAATTTCCTCCCTCTGACGTCACTCCAACGCACTGCCGCTGACAATTGTGTATTGTGTTCATACATTATTTGTAAAATATAACGTTAATATATTTAATCAAAGCATACTACGATATTTATGTTTATAGATTAATATATTTATGTTATTTCAGTGTTCAGCCAAGCGGGCACACAATGGAATCCCAAAATCAAGTAGACTTGTGTAATAAAATGTATGATTTGGTTGCAGAAACACTGGAAACTCATCATTTATTTTAAGAAACAAATGGAGTCTCACCATTTACCTTCTTAACATCAATATAAAAAAAAAAAAAGGTAAACAGCCTAAACAGGAGTAGATTTGCAAAATCACCACCGCTTTATTTATTTTCTTTAATAAGCTCTTTTTAAACAAGGAAAGGGGCAAGTAATGACCAAAAATATCTGTAAAGGATGAAGATCTGATAGAATAGACCGCTGGAACAGCTCTAGAAAGCGCTGGTCCAATGATAAAATGAAATATGCATCTCGAAAGTACAAAAAAAATATATAGACAGGGCGACAATTTGGTGCAGGTACAATAAAGTAGCATCTGGGACCTCAGCAGTAAGGGTTAAAAGAGGCGAAAAAACACAGCCAAAACAATCTGTTCAATCTGTGCACACATCAGTGACCTTGTATTTTTTTCATTTTAAAACACCCACTTTTAACTAGTGATACAATATCCCAAAAAAAGAGCATGTTTTATAACCTCCCCTTACTGACAAAAAGGTTGACTTTACAGTGGAGTATGGCATTTACAGATATACCAGTGAAACATTTGTCATGAAGGATAAATCATTTTTTTGTAGTGTCTTGGATGACTTTTATACTAAGCAGTAACATTAATAACCAGTAATGACGTTGGCAAAGCGAGGCTCAAAATGAGCATCCTTTACAAAATAAACAATATAAAAATGAATAAATGATGCAAACGGATTCACATTTTCCAAAGAGAACAGACACTTCAAAAATTCCTTCGTAGTCCACTGGAATCGCAGTGCTCACAAAAAGCTTTAGCCAAGATCATACAGAAAGTCAACAAGCAACACTAAACGTCTCTCCCTATTATGATCAACTGTTAAAAATGAAAACTATAGGTATATATATTTTGGACCATGGTTGTGATTATAGTTGGACTGCATTTATTGCTAGTGCCACTTGGAGCGACCAGAAGCTAAATTATCAAATTTCAGTTGTTTCAAGATGACCTGAATTCCCACAAGATCTGGTTTCTACTGGAATTACAGAGCATCCGTCTGAGGCACCCTAAAAAGGAAAATGCTAACCCTCATCTTGGGACCAAAAGGAAAATATAATGCATTTAATACACTCCTCGTAACAGAGGTTCAAACTCATTACAACCCAAAGAGAAAGCTGACAACAAAGCAAACATTTCCATTATCTTTAGTTGGAAAGCCGGGTGAGGGTTGGGGTGTGCGGTCAACATCCATTAGAAATGTGGGTCAATGTGTGTATTAATTGATGTAAGTCGCATTGGATAAAAGCGTCAGCTAAATACCCTAATTGTAATGGTCAATGTTGTACCCCACCTAATCCCCTCCCCCACCCAGAACTACAGAGCAAGCACAGAGATTTGAGTGGATAGAAATCCACACGCCGTCGCATCATGTACACCGGCTTCTTGTCAAAGTCTTTTTTTCTTTTCTTTAAATGGTTTCCCGAATGAGAGTCCTGTTAGTTTGCATACGTCCAGCCGGTCATGCACACGCTGAATCGATGCCAGTGACGATCCCATGGAAGTAATATGATTGCTCCGAAATGTCCGCTAGATTTTGCAGTTGTTTTTTTTTGTGAATTTTTTTTGCTTCGGTATACATTAAGAGCAAGCAACAAATTAGAAAATAATTATGCAAATAACACGTTCCCTGGAGGAAAACCAAAAAGTTTTTCTACCAATTTTATGCAGTTCTGTCGGTTTTTACTCGCCAAGTGACGTTGTCGAGGTTCACTTCACTTGGGCCATGAGGACACACATGATCAAAAACTTCGGTTAAGATTTCTTTTATTTCTGAAGAACAAGTCCTCGAGTGAGACAAACAGGTGACATGAAAGAAAGAAAAAAAAAATCCAAATCCATAATTGCTAAAAAGGGTCAAAAGGAAATTAATATGCAAGGTGTCCCTCTGCTTCGACCGTGTTGTTTCTTGAAAACATCCGACAGACTCGGGGGTCCGGCGGCTGACGCGTGCCGGGCGAGTCTGTCCGGAGGGCAAAGTCCACTTAAAAAGACTACGGTTTGGCAAGACGGCTCGCAGAACAAAAGAAACGTGTTAATAATCTGTGTGGTGCCTTTCCCCCGCCACCGCCAACCCCCTCCCCGACTTTATAGAAAGCTAACATAAAAACAAACACATCCTCTCCGTTCCATTAGGCTCCTCTCCGAGAGAGCAGCGAGCGAGGACACAAATGAAAACACAGGACATCAGCGTTAATAAATAAAAGATTTTGGGAGGAGGTCTGCATCGAAGAGTGTCTATTGTGTCTGTATACATTTATATATATATATAATCATATATCTCTATACGTTTGGTGGAGTTATATGTGTCCCATGTCAGACAGTTTTTTTTTGTAGCGGGGGGGGGGTTGGTTTCCCGTCAGCATGTGTGGCCTCTGCAGCACCCACACCCATCCCGTTGCCGAAGGGAGGTGGGGTGGGGGGGGGGGGGGGGAGTAGCGAGGTTGGGGGGGGGGTGATGGAGGAGAGGGCTTGGTTTACAGGGAGGGGGTTTCGTCGGGCAGGACGTTGTGGGGGGAGCTGGGAGGACCCCGGCTAGGCCTTTCCCTCCTCTGCCTTGGCGGCCGGTGGTTTGATGGCCCCGGTGCGCGGTGGTGGCGGTGCTGGTTTGGCCTGGCCTGCCGAGGAGGGGGGGGAGAGGGGGTCTTGGAGCCTGCTGGTGGGCCCACCGGCCGGCGGGGCTGGGTCCTGCCCTAGGGCCGGGCGTGGGGTCTCCCCCACGGGCTTACTCTGCTCCAGGAGGGAGAGGCAAGTGGGCTACTGTTAGGACCCGAGCAACAGAACAGGCAGTTCAAGGGACCGGTCAGTGTAGGCAGAAGGGTGGTGGTGGGGTGCAACAAGGGGTCAAAGTAAAGGCTAAGTAACACAAGTGGCAATTAACATCAGCAGATATAAATGACATCCTTATCACTACATTCTTGTTATGTTAATCCTCATTGTTATTTTACTGTATCCTGACCACAACTATTCTACCTTAAAATAGTATAAGAAATGCCGATAGTAATTGAACCCACTTTAATGGATTTATGGTCATAATAAGCCACAAATAAAAACTGACTGGACAAATTAAAAACTACCTTCATATTAATGTTTTTTTTTTTACATAACACTTAAGATCAACAGTCAGAGGACACAGTGCATGTTTAAACCAGGACAAGGTCAGAGGAGGCACGGGGGGAGAGGCCCCGGAGAGAGAGGAGAAGAGAGTAATGGATTAAATCTAGTTACCTATATTTACATGGGGTGGCTCACCTTCACGCAGTCCTCGGGCCCCTTCATCTGGGGCTCGGGGGCCGAGGACGCGGTGGGGTGGGGGGGCTCGCGGCCGGAGTTGGGGTACGGGGGGGAGCGGACCATCACAGGCTTGTTGACCTGCATGACGGGCCGCTGGATGGGGGTGGGGAAGGGGCCGGTGGTGGGGGGCCGCATGTGCATCACCATGCTGCCCTGGGGAGGGGCCACCTGACCGGGGGGGGGGGGGGGGGGGGGCAGAAGGATTAGATGGGGACGGGGAGGAGGGTTGTTGAACAGGGCGTGGTCAGACTCTACCAGCTCAACCTTTATGAGCTCTGGCGTAGGCGTCTGGCTCCGCCTCCAGACAGACAGACGGACAGACTTCCAGCAGACCTGGTGTCACCAGCGTAGCTCCAGCAGGTGTGTGTGTGTGGCGGGTGTGACAGTACAGAGTAGCGCCCTAGGGGAGCGCCATGCAGGCACGGTCAGAAACCACTAAGCTGGCTTCTGCCGACGCGTGGTTCCGCCGCTCTGATTGGCTGCCGGTCTGTCCTATTGCGTCCAGAGGCGTTTGCGCCTGCACCCATTGACAACGCGGCTTGAAAATAAATAAATAATACCAGCAAGAGGACCCGGCCTATATTATGCATTTGTGAAATGATCTAGCGACGTCAGTCTACAGACGTTTATCTCTGGAGAGCGGGCCCACGGAGGAACAGTGTGTTGTAGTGCGCTTTACCTGTTGGGTGTAGTGTGGAGGCAGCTGGCCCCCGGGGCCCGACGGCTTCCCACTGGGGCTGGCAGACCCCGGCCTGGGAAGAGACGGGAGAGAAAATAAACACCTGTGGACGCGTCAGCGAGGGCGGGCCAATGGGGAAACCAACAGCGCGGCCACGGGTATTTCTGAATGATCCGCTGAGCTAGTGAGGAGGTAGAAACGTCTCGTGTCCATGCCTTGCCCACCTGTAGGACCCTCCAGGCAGGCCCGGGGAGTGGCTGGGCTTGTCGGCGTACTGGAAGCCCTTCATCTCCATCTGGGAGGGCTGAGAGAGGGGGAGAGGGATGGAGAGAGAGGGAGAGGGAGAGGGATGGAGAGGGGGGAGGGAGGGCGAGGCAAAGGGGAGACGGCGTTACGACACAGCCAACGGAGAATACACCCAAGGCCAAACCCCGAGCGTCAGGCCACCGTCCCTGTCTGCAGTTGCCTCTATTTTTTTGTACAGTTTATATTTTTTTATGGACTTTTTTCTTTAACCACTTTGGCTATTTTAAGACCCTTCACGAATCAAGCCGTGGGTCACGTCACATGCACAAGCGTCCGTGGATACGGATAGAATCTAGTCCCGCGTCACAAGCTCAGACCAGCGGCCATCTCTCCCCATCATAGGTCTGGGTGGACACGCCCAGCTGTGTGTGGTCACCAACGGGTCTGTGGTGAAGGGCCTCGGGACGGGGCTCACCTCTCTCTGCTGGGAGCCGGGGGGCATCATGCGGCGCGGGGCGCCCACAGACAGGTTCTGGCCCTGCTGCAGCTGGATGGACTGGGGCAGGATGAGGTGCTGCTGGGCCGAGCCGTAGCGCAGCTGGGAGCCCGGCAGGGGCATGGCCACCTGGGGGCAGGGAGGAGGGGGTCAAACCGTTTCCATGGTGACGAGGACACATGGCTGCATGCCTTAACGAGTGCATGGTAATGGTGTGAGCCCATGGGACTGTCTGACACTGGAAATCATTTGCCCCGATGAATGGGCTGAAATAAGGTCGATGGTGTCAAAATGGCTGACTAGCCTACAGCCGAATCTACGTTTTGTTCTGAATAACGTGAAAAAGGGACGCTTTATTCCCATTGACTGTATTTGTATGCACACAACATTTTGAAGATATATATACACAGCCAATCCGTATTAGCAAAGCCTTTGTTCCAGCGGTGCAACCCTGACTGAAGGCCTTTGGGGGGGGGCGCTCACCTGGATGAGCTGGGAGTCCATGAGCTGGGAGGAGCCCATGCCGGGGCCCTGGTTCATCTGGTTGTCGTAGACCATGGGCTGGCTGCCGTTCATGGGCTGGTAGTGGGAGCCCGACTGGGACTTGACCATGTCCGAGGGCTGCATGCCGGGGAACGGGGAGTAGGGGCCCTTGAGCTGGCCGCCCCCGGACAGCACCAGGGGGCTGGGCTGGGAGAGGTTGGGGTGCATGTACACCTGGGACCTGGGGGCGGGGAGAGGAGGACTGGTTCAACACTAATCCTGGATGTAGCGGTCCTACTATGTTACAGGCGGCCAGCACAGAGCCTGAAAGCAGAGCCTCAACGGGGCAGAGGTCAGCCTGGTCCACGGTGTCCTTACGGAGACGTCCTACTGAAAAGAAACTCCTTTGTGCACGTGGACGCAGCTTACAGAAGAGTCTTCCTACAGTGGCCCGTGTACACAGTGTTGTACGTACTAGTTGGCCTTTATCAGCCGATCGCCCGCCAGCAGATCTCTGCCTCGAGCAACGTGATTGGTCAAAACAAATGAGTGATTTTTTGAAGAAAGTTGCCACGTTGGCCGCCTTGGTCTCACCTGAACGGGGGGATAGAGTTGAACATCTCCTGGGACTGGGAGACCGGGAGGCCCCCACGGAGCCCCAGCTGGGCCTGGGCCTGCAGGGAGTTGTGCAGGGAGATGGGGATCTGCTGGGCCTGCTGGGCCTGCTGCAAGAGAAGGGTTGACCCGGTTACCATCGCCGCTGGTGTCAGGAGCGACCCCCTCCCAGTACGAGGCCAGAGCCAAAGGCCGCCCGGCTATTTTGTAGAATATTACACTTGAAGGGCGGGATGTCGTTGAAATTATTTTAATCACTGTCGATCATCATAGAATAAAGACGCTCCAAGGTAACATCAAGCTTGCACATCACAATGTCACCGTGCTTGTGCACGCATACAGTATCCACAAAGACATTTTCGCTCCGGTCGTACTTGGGACACATTTTTTTGTCCCATATTTTTCATCAATCATTACAAAAGGTTGGCTGTGCACACGGTAAGATTCGACACACATTCAGGACGGACGGATGGAAACTTGCCTTGTAGCCCTGATGTAGGACGTGTGTAGGGCGGGGCTGTACCTGCTGGTAGCTCTGCTGCTGGGCCATGGAAGGGGGTAGCAGGCGCGGCTGGCTGGGGAACCCATGACCGTCCAGGTACAGAGGGGGGATGTGGTTACCTGGAGGGGGGGGGGGGGGCAGCGACAGCGGGGTAAGTGCTCGGTTCGACTGCAACCAGCACTTTAACCAGTATCCACCCCGTTATATACACGCCGTATCTTTAAAGGTTTACACAGGGCTGGAAGAGAGATCGGATTACATGCCGATAAAACTATTTAATTAACTATCACAGATTAGAGGGCAAATAAAATCACGTCGTTAAAAACATACTTTTAATTTACTAAGAACTGCAAAAAGCGGACCAACTGTGAGGATAAAAAAATCCCAAAAAAAATCCAGCCATAAACAGCAATTCATATAAATAAACAACTGCAATGCAATGCAATGATGAACAGGCAGGGGGCAGTGTACCCTGCAGGGACATGGAGGGAGCCACGGAGGCCACCGGCATGGGGGGCATGGAGACGCCCCCGAAGGAGCTGTAGCTGACGCTGGAGGAGCAGGGGGGCTGGGAGCCCGACACGCCCCCCACAGGGGAGCCCTGCTCCGGGAGCGACTGGGAGTTCTCCCACGCCTTGCGGGCCGACTCCATCTGGGGAAAAACAGATTTAAAAATGTTTTAAGAGCCATCCAATGCCTCATTCAACCCTTCAGTGACACCGCCCTTACGGGATAAAAGCAGGGGCCACACACACAATGTGGCATAATTCATTTCTCTAACCAGTGCCGAGGCCTTCCCTATGAAAGGACCTGGGTCCAGTCTACTTCTAGAGTTCTTTGGGCTACTGGACCGCTCAATAATCAACTCTCGGTAATGCACATGTTCTGAGGCAAGCCTTGGCGTACCTTGAGTGTGAGGTCGGCGCTGGGGAAGGACATGGTGTTGAGGTTCATGCCTGGCTGCAGGTGGTTGGAGCGCAGCATGGGTATGCTCTGGTTCAGAGCCGGCTGAGGGACAACGACGACAACGACGGGTTAGTACAACGGCCGTGGCTCCATTCAAACGGTTCAGGCAACGGGGCACATTAGCATGACGTCTGTCTTCCCCGTTCGCCATTTCAAACCACTGCAAGCTTCATCTTGTCCGCCCTCAGATTCAAGACCATTACAAAATCTTGAGATTTAGAGCCATCACTTTAGATCCACTGGATCTAAACTTAAAAGCCTTTTCGATTCATCTCGCGTCAAGACGTTGGCGAGGCGGCTCCCGGCTACGGGCGAGCCGGCGGCGGCGGTCCGCTTACGTTGGTGTTGAGCGGGTCCTGCAGCTTGGCGACGGGGCTGGACACGGCCACGGCGGCCGAGCACGGCGGCAGGTTGAAGTCAGAGTCCTTGGCGCTCACGCCGAACTCGATGGGCGGGCCGGGCAGCCCCGGGTCGCCGTGGAGGTCCACGCCGTTGACGGGCGCGCTGATGGGCCCGCCCACGCCCTCCAGCCGCTCCGACGCCTCGGGGCCCTTGCCGCGGTGCTTCAGGGAGCGCTCGTTGCCGATGGGGCCGGGCTTGTGCTGCTCCTTGCTCTGCTCCGGCCCGGCGTCCGAGTCCTGGAGGGCACCAGGCCACACGGGAGTCCGTTTAGAGGGCCGTTCATCACACAGAGGCGCTCTACACGGCGCTACTACCACTGTCTGAGGTGCGTTATACAGGACGGCGGTGAGTCAGGGGTTAGACAAGAAGAAGGTGGCAGACACAAGACATGTAAAGAACAAAATGGAACAATTCACGGTGGGAAATATCCTGTAGGTAATCAGCCGATGCTAATGCGGTACCAATGTCAGCGCAATCATGCCAGTGATTACGAGCGCAGACCGTTTTGAGTGCCTGCGATGCATTGTGTGGAATTAAAACCAATGCACGTCATCAAGACAGGCCTTACGTCTGGAAAAGTCATGGGAAATGAGCTGTAGGTTCAGCTCAGAGTTCTGGGTTATGTTGTGGGTGCTTTAGGTGTAGCTCAGAGTTCTGGGTTATGTTGTGGGTGCTTTAGGTGTAGCTCAGAGTTCTGGGTTATGTTGTGGGTGCTTTAGGTGTAGCTCAGAGTTCTGGGTTATGTTGTGGGTGCTTTAGGTGTAGCTCACGAGTTCTGGGTTATGTTGTGGGTGCTTTAGGTGTAGCTCAGAGTTCTGGGTTATAGGTGCTTTAGGTGTAGCTCAGAGTTCCACAGTTATGTTGTGGGTGCTTTAGGTGTAGTTCAGAGTTCTGGGTTCTGGGTTTACCTCAGAGTTGGGCTCGCTGCCCGTGTAGGACACTTGTTTGGTCCAGGAGTCTCCTCCTGAAGACTGCACTGACAGAGCTACAGGAGGAAAGTGGCAAACGCAATGCAAACATTGGGGTTAATTAAAATATAGGAAGGAGGAAATACTGTACAATGGCTCATCACATCCAGTCTTAAAGGGTTAGAAAAGGGCTAAAACGACATTGGAAACTAAAAAGAATTAAACTACATTCATTTATATTAATCCCATTCATCTAGGATGCCTTTACTTATTATTTTCTACATTTAGATTCATTCTTAAAATGGCACAAATACCAAGCCAAAATTGTTTCCCTGGGTCGACACACACACACACACACACACACACACACACACACACACACACACACACACACACACACACACACACACACACACACACACACGCCTTGTCCTTACCTGAATTGTTGGTCTCCCAGATCTCCGTGCCGAGGTTGTTGGACGATAGAGAGTCCTCCTGCTGCTCCATGCCCATGCCCCCCTGCTTCTTGGCGAAGCGGGGGGGCATCTTGGAGGCCAGCGGTCGGCTCTTGAGTGGAACCTAAAGAAGCCGGAGAAGATTGACCATCAACACTCGTCACACGCATACTTCATTAATCCCATGTGTGACTCGTGGGTACCAAAGAACAGGACCTTATTCAACGAGACCATTGCAATAGAGGCACTGCATGTCAACGCAGAGATCGCCCCCCAAAAACCACTGGGTTTGACTAGACGTGGATGTGGGAATAGGTGGTCCCCTAATGTATGATGAGGTCTTACGGCGGCCTGCTCCTTCCTCCTGCGGTCGTCGTCCTGGGGGCGTCGCTGCTTCTTAGACAGGGCGTCCTGGTACGAGTCCGAGCCCTGGCCTTCACTCTCAACTGTGAAAGGAAAACCAATTCATGTGTATGCTCGAATCCGGGATTCAATTACATATGACCAATTACTGAGCATAGGTTTGCATCTACTTTTTCACTTGCCAAAGTGACCATGCATGCACTTTCCCTGTCATGGACCATTGAAACGACCCGTCACCTGGGAGGGACTTACTCGGGTAGCTGTTGAGGTCGTACTGGGACAGCGGCTCCACCATGTCGGATTTCCCCGAGCCCTGCTTGAGCTCCTTGTCTAGCTTCTTCCCGGAGGGGTCGCTGGGCTCTCTATCGTCGGGCTGATCCACGTAGGCCTCGGGGCTCCTGCTGCAGAGAGAGAGAGAGAGAGAGAGCGCAACGGAGGGAGGGGAACGGACCGGTTAGGCTGGAAGCTGGCACGCGGTGTACTGCGGTTTGACAAACCGTTTCACAGCGGTTAAAAGAAAGGCAACGTGGGTGTGTGATCAAGTTTCGTCAGTTGAAATGGCTAAAAAAAAACACTTCTGCTTAGCAAGAGGATGAAGGACACACATGACATTAGCAACCACAGCTGAGGATATTTTCCCATAAATAGAAGACCAGATTTGTCACGAAAGATTTGTGAAAAGTATCATCTCTGAATATATTGCCTCTTGCTTCACAACGGCTCAAGTAGTGCACCGTACCGTCAGCAATAACACCCGAGTGATACTTTAACTCCAAGCAGGATGTTATACCGGCATCCCTCTGCTTCGAGGTCACCTTGAAGAGGCGCACTATGTAACACACCAAAGCCGTTATTAGAGTCGAATCTGATAGGAACGGCCAAGCCATCCGTCCGAATATCCGTCCCGAGTCGACTTTCTCGGACCTCCCCCTCCGAGGTCCTGAGTCTCCCTAGGGGGCGGCTCTAAGGGACGCTGAGGGGCCCTCCGACACCACTCACCTCTTACACGGAGCCCCGCCGTTCTGCCAGCTGTCGGCCCTGCCCGACGGCGCCTTGCCGCCCTCCAGCAGCGCCGGCTCCCCCTTGCGGTTCTGCCGCTCCACCAGGGGCCGCTGGCTGGAGAAGCTCCTCTTGGACATCTCCCGCTTCTCCCCGGCGTCGCCGTGCTCCGAGGGGCCGTCGCCGTGCCCCTGCTGGAGCCCGCCCCCTCCCCCTCCTCCCCGCTTCTCCCTCCAGTCCCCGAAGTCGCTGTTCTCCGAGCCCGACTCCCAGTCCTCGGCCTGGCTCCCGTGCTGCGCGGGGTAGTGCGCGGCGGGCCAGCCCTCCTCGCCGGCCGCCTTGGGGCGGTTGGGCCAGGGGTTGGCGAAGCCCCCCTCGCCGCCGCCGCCGCCACCGTTGGCGTACTGCTCGCTGTTCCACTGGCCCGAGCCGAGCTCGTTCTCCTGCCGCAGGCGGCGGAAGCGCGGGGGCTTGTCCTGGCGTGGCGGCCGGCGCCGCCTCAGCGCCTGCCGGTCGGCGCCCTCGCCGTCCGGGTAGTACTCGCCGTCGCGCTCCTCGCCGCCATTCTCGGCGAACGGGCCCGAGAACTTGGGCGGGTATTTGAGGGCCTCGCGCTCCGCGGCTGGGGCCTGCCGGCGCGGGTAGGCCGCGTCGGCGGCGGGGCCGTAGCCGTTCTCCTGCATGGGGCCCCCGGCGCCGGTGTACTGGGCACCGCGGCCCCTCCAGGTGGAGATGTCCCTGGGGCCCCCAAAGCCTCTGCTGTATCCACCACCACCACCTCCTCCTCCTCCTCCTCCTCCTCCTCCTCCTCCGCTGCTGCTTCCGCCGGTGGGTGCGGGGGCGGCGTTCATCCTGGGGGGCAGCGTGCGGCTCACGAAGCCCCCGCGGCCGGCCTTGGCCTTCTCCTTGTCGTCGATGGCCGCTTGGTCCTCGGCGTACGTCTTGTTGGACCTCCAGGAGTCCCGGTCCGCCTTGCGGACCCCCTCGGCGGGCTCCACGTACCCCTCGCCGTTCTCGGACCCCTTCTGGCGACGGCGCTTGGGCAGCTCTTCGTACTCCGAGGTCTCGCTCAGGGTCTCGCTGACGTTGCGTCGGCGGGGCTTGCCCCTTTGGATGTCCTCCACTTGGACAAAGTCTCTGGGCGGGCCCCTGCCGCGGCTCACGCCACGACCCCCGGCACCGCCGCCGCTGATGCTGCTGCTAACGCTGTTGCTGCCGTTGTTCTTCCCGTAGCCACCGCGAAGGTTCTCTCCCCCTTTAGCCCCCCGGCCTCCTCCTCCTCCTCCTCCTCCTCCTCTTTCCCCGCCTCCTCTCTCCCTGTCTCCGCCCACTCCTCCTCGTCCACCTCCGCTCGAGTTAAACTCCCGAAATCCTCGGCCACGCCCTCGACCCGTCCCCCTGGCCCCGGCGAAGGCCTGCTCCTCGTCGATGAAGATCCAGTTGTTGCGGCGGGGGGCCTGGGAGTCGCGGGCCTCCGCCTCGTCCCTGGCGAACTGGCTGCTCTTGGTGCCCGTGTCCCAGCCGCCGCCCTCCTTGGGCGCGTCCTCCGTCTGGGTGCTGATGGCCCTCTCCGGCTTGGCGGCGGCGGGCGGAGGCTGATGCTGATGCTTCTCCTCCGCGTGCTGCTGCAGCTGCTGCTGCTGCTGCTTCTCGACAGCGGGCGAGGCAGCTCGCCGGCTGCTGATGGGCTGGCTGTCCTTCTTCAGGTCGTAGACGTTGGTGAGCACCTCCTTCTCCAGGCGGTACGGCGGCACCATCTTCTCCTCGGGCTCGGGCCGGGGCTTCTCGTTCTCCTTGTCCTCCACCTTGAGCGCCTTCAGCACGGGCTTCTTGATGGGGCCGGTCCTGCGGACCAGGGTGCGCCCACCGCCCTCTGGGGGCTGGCTGGGCCCGCCGCTGGGGGCGGCGTCGGCCCACTGGTCTGGGCCGCCGGCGGAGCCTCCGTCCTTAGCCTGGCCGCCGCCGTCTCTCCTCCAACTGTCCTTGGAGCCTTGGTCGAAGGCCTCGTCGCGCGGGTCCGAGCCGTCCTTTGAGTGCTTCTCTCTGGGGTCGTGCTTGTGGTAGTCGCCGTCCGAGCGCTGGCCGTGGCCCTGGGCCGTGGTGAGCAGGCCCTGGTCGTGACGCTGGTGCTCCCCCCGGTCGGGGGCCCGGGGGTTCTGGTGGTAGCCCTGGTGAGGGAGGTCCTCGGCGGGGGGCTCCAGGCACTCGTTGGCCCTCTCTTCGTAAGCGCTCTGCTGGGGGCAGCCGAGGTCTCCTCTGGTGGTAGGGGGGGGGGGGGAGGGGGGGGGCGAAGACGAGAGATAAAGCGATCAGAAGTGTAACGTTACCATGCGCGTTTCTGCTAAAAGTTCCAAATATAGGTCAGGGTGGAGCGCTTCACTTCATGCTGTTGTACCGCAAGCATTACGCCTTTCACACATGAAAGACGTAAAACCGCCGGATTACGTATATTTTCCTGTAAACGGCGGCAATTTCCGTTCTGCCCACCAGACATGCCGTTTCACCTTTAACGGATCGCCACCGTCGTGATGTTGAAGTCCACCTTTCTCATTTCCCCGAGGATACGCGTTACCTTTGTGCCGGGATCACTGCGGTTTGAAATCACGGTGGGTCTGCCCAATTCGCTAGTTTCGCTAATCCTTTTGATTAAGCGTGCGCCGTCACAACCTTCTTTTGAGTGCGTCGTGATTGGCTCACGGGGTTCAACAGCAGCGCGGCGAACGGCGGCGCCTCGCGCAACGCGTGTGCGATCGCGCCGATAATGCCGCTGCATAGCTCACGCGTAAGGTGCAGGGAATTTGGTGGAACGGATTGGCTGGCATTTCCACGCCGGCGTTCATCACCTACACCGCTCGCCGCTAAATGATCAGCACGAGCTGCGCGTTGTGAGAGAGGCGTGCGATATTACGTTATTCGGGACTCGCACTCACCGGTCGTCTGGCCGGCCGCCCTCCGAGCTCTCGTGCTGTCTCTGGTAGGGCGGCGTGAAGCTCCGCAGGGGGTAGCCGTCCTGGTTCCACATGGGGTAGGGCTCGGTGGACGGAGCCCTCCTCTCCTGGTGCATGCTGGGATGGCAGCCGTCGTCAGAGCCGGGACTGTTGAGGTGGTCTGGATGAAGCATGGGCTTCATCATTCCTAGAGCAGTAGAAAAAAAAACGAAAAACTTTAGGCTATGTTGCACGACTGTTTTGTCATTTGGAAGTATCATATACTTTCGGAATACCAGAATTAAGGAATGAAATATATCCTTCGCGGTCCTATTTTGTTTATTATTTTAAAACATTAAACATTTTAAAATGTTCATCAGAAATCATCATTTTCTATTCAAGCTTGTGAAATCGGTTTGTTCATCTCATCAACAATAACCACGCTCCTGCTTTCCTATGTCTTCCATCCTTGAAATAACTTTCCCAAAAGAGAGAGCAATGGCTGAGGCGACCGCCAGACCACCCCGTCCACCCATGTCTTCCACCAACAAGAGGCAGGAACCCGATGGGTCAGTGCCTACCTGAAGAGTGGACAGAGTTGGGGTAGTAGTCCACAGGGGACCGGCCCGGGGCCATGCGGGGGTCCATGAACGGGGGCATCATCATCCAGCGGGGGTCGAAGCCCAGCACGTGGGAGGGGTAGTAGCCCCGCTGGGGGTGGCTGGAGCCAGAGCTGGCCGAGTGGCTCGACTGCCAGTGCTGCATCTTGTACACTTGCTCCTGCAGAAGAAAGACACACACATCAGGACACGCGACACCAGGAAAGGATTGTCTGTAATGTTGGGCCTTCAGCTTCAACATATTACAAATCCTAAAAATGTACACGTCCGCAAAAAAACAACGAAAGAAATAAAAACAAAAAGCTGGCCAGGTCAGTGTGAGTGAATAGCTGTATTATTTATTGAATAATACCAATACTTGAATCATTTAATTGGGGCTATACCGACTGGATGGATTCCCCTGCACATACCAGCTCTACCAGCCCCGAGCAGGACTTTTCCCGTGCTCCACCGAGATATTCATGCTGGTGTAAGCAAATTATCTCACAAGCAATTCTGCTTACATTTCTGAACATCTCGACAGCTTTCAATAATTCAAAAGCTCTGGGGGGATAAAAAATATAAAAGAATCTGGCAGTTGCAGGCCTGAAATAAGTCAGTCCAATGATACTTTGAGTCCTGAATCATATGATTGGATAGCTAACCGGTCTGTTGTCCTCCCTAATCAGCAACCTGTGTGTACTCATCATTGTGCATGACCGGATCATCCATCAAGGCTGAGCCGACCCATCACTAAAGCAAGCGGGCTAGCCACTTGTTTTGGGGGAGTGGCTTTGGAGGGAGGCCATCGGGGAGGGGTGGGATTCTTCTGCTTGGACACTTCCTAAATCTAGCTGGCATTTCCAAATTGCCTACCCCATCTATTAAGCATGGGATAAGGGCATAAGGGCATGAACTTGAAAGGGGCCGCATTCCCCTTGGTAACTAGGGCTGGGACGACGTTGACGCATAAATTACGTCGACGCGAAAAATGCGCGTCGATTAAAAAAATAAATAAAAAAAAGATGGGTGGCGCCGGAGCGTAGTTGCAACGCGAGCGGCTCCTCAGACTTTCATAAGTGCAAGGCGCCACGCACTCGTTCCTCTAAAGTATGGGAATTATTTAATGTAAAAGGAAACGATTCCGTGATATGTTGTCTTTGCAAAATGGAGATGACTTTCCATTCTAGCACCACGGCAATCTCTTCACCAGCACCTGAAGCCTGAAGAGGCGCCACCCGGTAGCAGCTGCAGATGACCGAGCACCGTAGAATTCTAAGAATGCATTACTTTGCACTTTTATTTTGGAATTTAAAGGCAATAAACACGTATTGAAATGTTAAGGAATTCATATTTTTTGAATATCAACATGTATAAATTGCTATTAGTCAATTAATGGGGAGATAATCGAATCGGACTGAAAAAATAAATCGTTAGATTAATCGATGCATCGAAAAAATAATCGCTAGATTAATCGTTTAAAAAATAATCGTTTATCCCAGCCCTATTGGTAACCCAGGTCTATTCCTGCGTTCCGACATGACAAATGGAAGCTCCCCCTTGCTTGTGTTTTTCATGCTCCCTCCTCGTTCTCCATTGATCACTGTGACTGATTTTGATACACTGATTTAGCCCCAACACACCAAATAAAAAAAAGGACTGACCTGCTGTTGTTGCTGCTGTTGTTGTTGTTGTTGTTGTTGTTGCTGCTGCTGCTGTTGCTGCTGTTGTTGTTGTTGGTGCTGCGGCTGTTGTGGCGGAGGGGGCGTGGCCTGCTGCTTCTGGAAGCGGGGCGCGATGGGCTTGGAGGTCTGGCGCCCGGCGCTGCCGTCGCTCTGCGGGGACGTGGGCTCTTGTGCGTCGTCCTCGCTGGCGCGGTAGGCCGGGAAGCAGGGCTCCTCGCGGTACTCGTAGCCGGGGGAGTGGTCCGGGGGGCACTCGCTGGCCTCTGTGGGGAGGGGCCATTCAAAAGAAAATGGGAAATGATGACATTGTTCTCGCACAGCGAGTACTTTGCTTCCCTTTGATCCGCAGAGGGGCGTGATTCAGAGTCCTAATCTGGCTCGGTTTGATGTATTGAATTAATAAATAAATGCCCCAAACCCGCCTACCGCTAGACCGTGTTGCCCCACAGGTCGACCGGCAACCCCCGTCTCACCTTTCGTGGCGTACTGCCAGCTGTCCGAGTGGGCTTTGCTGGGCTCCCTCTTGGGGGACGCGACGACGGCGGAGGTGGCGGCGGGCTCCTTGCCCTCGCCGTCCTTGCTGCCGTCGTCGGAGCGCGAGGTCTGGCGCTCCGTCTTGCCGAACTTCTCGTCCAGCCGCTTCAGCTTCTCGGCGCAGGCGGCCAGCCGCTCCTCGCGGTCGCGCCGCTCCTCCTCCTCGCGGCGGCGCCGGGCGCGTTCCACCGCCTCCGACAGATCGGGGGACACGAACTTGGCCCTGGGGGCGGCGGCGGCGGCGGCGGGCTGGGCGGGGTGCAGGTGGTCGTCCTGTTCCTCGAGGGGCTCCGCCGGGTGGGGGGCGGCGGCGGGGCCAGGAGCAGAGCTCTTCTGCGGGGCCTGGGGGGGGGGGGGGGGGGGGGAGAAGTTGGGGTGAAACCTGGTCAGCCCGGTGGGTTCCCTGGTCACATCGCCCCGCATTGTGTCTTGGAAGTATTCCTTGGTTCACACACGGTTTCTTGCGCTGCCGTGTGTAATTGTAAACTATTGTGTAGTAGTATAAAAAGGTGAACAGGATATTGAAATATGCGGGTTGGGGATACAATTAATTTAAAAAGGTTATGTATTTGGAGCATCCCAATAAAAGGGAGGCAGAACAGTGATCCAATTGGTTGGAATGCAGACCCCGCCACAGCCAGGATTAGGTCATCCATCTTGTCAAGCTTGTGTTCATTAAAACAGTGATTTAAAATGGGAAAACACACACAATGCGTGTGGTTTTGAAGGATTGTCTGCATGAAAGGACGACCCTTTAGAACCCCGGCATTGTTCGTGTTTAACTTTGAGCATTTCTTTTTTTTATACAATATGTTGCCAAGCAGAGAAGGAGACATCCATAACCATGGTAACTGCAAGGTCATTTGTCCTAATTAACAATAGCATCTCACTGTGGAGAGAGCGAAAACACACTGTGGCCCCGTTAGGCTGCTTCTGCCATTCCCCCTCGACAGACACAAACATGGGGGACGCAAGGAGAGACAACATTTGTACAGGATCTTTAAAAAGCCACTCATGATCATGATACTTTTCGTTAAGGCCACGCTTAAACCGTAGTGAAGTAAAGACATGAATCCAACGGCCAGTGACTGAGTGCGTGTGTACCTGGGTTTCGGCGGGGGAGTATTTTCCGTTGACTTTCCTCTGGGGCTCGGTGTGGTGGAGGTGGTGCTGGGTGTAGATGTCCTCGGCGGCTTCGTGGAGGTAGGCCCCGTCGTTGGAGCTGACGGAGGCCTGCCGGTCACGCTGGTTGGCCCTTTGGCGCTCCCACTCGGCCCTGGGAAGCAAGGGGCGTCGCGTTCAGTACGGGGACACACTCGTTGTTTAACTGAGAGCGACGGTTAAGCACCGTGACCCTGGCATAGGGCGGTGCAATTCAACTTATTTCGATCGTGATTTCGAATTTTGGGTGAAACAATCTCCAAAGGAATAATCAAGTAGATTATTTATTTTACCCATTAAATGGTTTATAGAAATTGAAGAAAAACTGGATACATATTTTTTATAATATTTTCGATATGAAGATTTTGTACACTTTTTAAATTTCAAAGTTCTGTTACAAAGCTTATATTTGGAGAGAAATGCAGAATAATTGCATCATGTTTGAAACTCAAAAATAATCTTTTGAATAATCCTGATTTCAATATTGACCAAAATAATCTTGATTATGATTTTTGCCATAATCCTAATGCCCCAGCCCTACCCCAGCACGCCAACAGTGAACTCAACATTGTCTCTTTTCCACAGATAAAAAGGCCCAAATCAAAGCGCCGATTGAACTTCTATCACGACAGGCGTGTAATCTGTCCAAGTGGCCGTAGTTCGGCAGTTTATGCTGATTCAATTTCGTTTTCCGGCGTGGTACGAAGAGACTCACCACATCTTGCCCTTCTTATTGCCGCCATGTTCCTCTTCATCGTCACTGAATTTAAGTTTCTCTCCGTAGTCTACCTCTTCGTGAAGTCCTTGGGGGGGGAAGTTACAAAGTCAATTGGAGGATACATCCCAACTGTATGAACTAGTTACATTGCATTACTTTATGCACTGGTTTGACTGTAATGGCTTGAGCTTCACGGATGACTGCAACGAATGATGGAAACATAATTTTACGAGCAAGAACAAACACTTGCCAGACACAAATAACTCCACAGCTCTACAAAAATAACCTCCACAGTAACATCATGAGGTCTTAATCATTTCCCTCGCACGCAAATTGGATCAGCGCGAACCGTGTACGCCCACCTTTAAAGAAACTCAATAGAACGAGGAGGAGGGCGGAAACCATTGCTCTGGCCCTGGCTAGCGGTCTAGACACAACCGGTCCTCTCCGTACCTGCCCAGCCGTCCTCACAGTTGACGTCCAGCTCGTCCAGATCCCTCAGGTCCTCGGGGTTGATGATGGCGGGCCGCGGGGGTCTCTCTCCGGGCCGGCGGATGGGCTGGGAAGAGGGGCGAGCGGGGGCTCGTACGAAGCGCGTCTCCCCCCGCCGCACGTCACCGCTGCAGACGGAGAGGAAGAGGAAGGGTCGGACCGGGCTCCACGCAGACAAGAGTTTAGGAAACTGAACAGGGACGTAAACGTCTCAGGGGTGGGACGTACTTGACGTGCTCTGAAGCGTTGGTGAAGTTCTGGCGGGCGGGCCTGTTGTCGAATCGGGCGGGCGCCGTCACCGCGGCGACGGGTGCGATGTCGACGGCCCCGGGGGTCTCGCGCGTGTCTTTGGAACACATCTGATCAGAGGGGACGTGAAAACAATCAAGAGGGTTGACACGGCAGACAGGTATTGAGTATCGTTTGTCCAGAAAATAAATCAGCTCATCAGCTTATACCAGTGTGCGGTTGTTTGACACTTCTTTGACTTGATATACTATTGTTGACTACACATCACCAGCACCTGAGAATCAAAAGGCTGTGCACAGGGACTTCGTCCTTTTAAGTATTGATAAGGCTTTGAATGCACGCAGTTAAATGCATCCACTTTGAGGCACACAGCAAAATGTTGATCTGGTGCGTTATAAGTTAGTCGAATAGTCTTCAAAAACAATACAGATGCTTTTCTTAACGGGCTCAAGGGAGATGGGCCCAAAGTGAATGTGGAACGGAGAAAAAGATCATGCCAAGAGAGGAGCGAGCACTCGTTAATTAAACATTGACAACACTCTGCTTTTAGGGTTACAAAGGGCTCCTCAAAAGCCCCTTCTTTGGACCCATAGATGCGAGTTTCTGCTGTGCAGACCACTGCGGCACTTACGAAAGCGGGCAGCATGTCGTGGTAGACGGCGTTGGAGGTGTGGTGGAGCTGGTGCTGCAGGGCGGTGGGGACCACCGTCCTCCGCAGGGGCTGGGCGGGGCGCAGGGAGATCTCCTTCGGGTCGGGGACGGCGGGCTGGGCCGGGACCAGCGAGTGGGAGGAGGAGGTGGAGATGCCGGGGGCGATGGCGGAGGAGACGGCGGCGTTGGAGGAGGAGGAGTTGGAGTTGGAGGAGGGGACGGAGGAGGAGGAGGAGGGGGGGGGCGGGGGAGGCGCCGGTCTCAGCCGCGGCGGGGGGCTTGCCCTCGGGGTCGGCTGGCGGACCAAGGGGCGAGGAGGGCTGCAGGTTCCTGCCACCACCCTCCCTCCAGCTCGTCACATCTGGAGGAACGTAGACAAGCATCGGATTCATGAGGAAACAAAGTGGACTTTATCGTGGGCCTTTGCGGGGTAATTGAAAACAAAACAAACACAAAATAAAAAAATAAAATTTAATCAAATGTAATTCAGCAGGCACGTTTATCTGGTTTCGGTGAATTCAGGTACATGTGATCGAGCAGCAGGCAGGGGCATCTTGCTCGAGGATACTAAAGCCGACGGGTAATTGACACCAACAACACGGTGCCATCGGGGCTGTGGGTCGGCCGCCCCTAGTCAATACAAGGCCCTGCCCTGCCATGGATGCTGGGTAAACAGAGCTGGGGACTCACTCTGCGGGCGGAGGCTTGGTCCGGGCCCATACGACGGATCGAAGACGCTTCTTTCCTTGCCAGCCTTGTCCTGTTCCCCAGCGGCCTTCAGCGTGGGAAATTCCTCGTGAGAGAAGGGCTGAAGTCGGTTTAAGACCCTTGAACCTGCAGAGGAAATGTGGACAGAACGCTTAGAAAGTTTGTCGAAAAAGGTGTCCAATTAGGGGCCCTAGAGAGAGCACACAGACCCACACCCACACAAAAAGGTGACGTACCATCTAGCTCTTTCGCCTTTCCATTTAGCTGGGCCCATTGCTTCGGTCCACCTGGGTTTGTGCTCTATGGAAATTGAACACATTTTGATTAAGCTCAGCTCAGGAACATTTGTGCTCAACCTGAATTAACCTCATAATGAAATGCAGTAATACAGTGGTAATATTGCAAAGAGGGAACCGATTCAGACTTGGGGAAAACTGACCTCCTGGCTGGCTACTGGCGTGGCCTTCTGAAGATTGGAAACGGACTTCTGTGAAGCCAGCTGCGGCTGCAACTCCGGCAGCTGTGCTGTTAACGCAATAGAACTGGAACCAAAAAAAAAAAATTATATCAGTTGCGTGCAACTCAGAAGAAAAGACAAACACCAAGAGCAAACCTGCCCCCTGTTACTGTTGTCTGTTGCAGCAGTCACTTGTCAAAACAAATTATTTTTCTCGCCTTTTTTCCCAAAGACAAAAAGGGACGCAATGATATTAAAAAGGCATCCAATATTCTGTTCTTTGTTGAGCCACGAGTTTCTTCCTATAGGCACTTCACAATCAGTGCACCTTTATACGACCTCTATTCACTAGTTTGATGAAACATCCTCTCTACTCCTAGATCCACACCGGCATCCAATCAATGACGTCAATGATGCCAGTATGAAGATAAAAAGAGAGTCCATATCTGAGTGAATCATCAGGTAGCAGACTGTTTCAGGAACCTTTCCCTTACATCCATCCACTTCTCTGCACCAGAAAACCCCACAATTTTTCAAGGTTGGTGTACTCGGTGGCTACATAAATGGTCTGACTAGTATAATAAAAACGAATAAATTGTCATGTTTTTGCCTATGATGGAAAATGACAATTGAATACAAATTCCTTCTTGGTGGTCTCCTCATCCTCCATGTTTGCTGTATGCCGTCAGTGTTATTTTCCCCTACATTCTTTGCCAAGATCCTACTTCACCAGGGCAAGACC
Organism: Gadus macrocephalus; assembly: GCF_031168955.1. Classification (NCBI taxonomy): domain Eukaryota; kingdom Metazoa; phylum Chordata; class Actinopteri; order Gadiformes; family Gadidae; genus Gadus; species Gadus macrocephalus. Next base: position 8,309,961 of record NC_082400.1, read on the forward strand.
ATGGAATGAGTGGCGACCCTGACCCGGCCACGTGATGCATTTGTACAATGTGAGCTTTGAACACACACACACACACACACACACACACACACACACACACACACACACACACACACACACACACACACACACACACACACACACACACACACACACACACACACACACACACACACACACACACACACACACACACACACACACCTCTTTTGATCCGGTTGTTCCTGCTTGTTTGCCCATCCTGTTCCGTCTTTGGGCACAATAATGACGTTGGGGTCGTTTCCTTTGTTTTCAGACTTCAGGCTCGGCAGGTGAGCGGGTGGGGGCATACGCCGGGCTGCGGCCACTTTGCCAAGACTCTGTAAGCCATGTCGTGGAACTGCCGGGGGCCAATCGCAACGCAGGGAGGGAAGGCAACAGGGAATGAGGTCGGGTCACGAAAAGGACGCGGTGCACGAGTATAGTAACGTTTGGGGAGGGTGACAGAGGGACAAACGTAACAAATATAACTGTGCCAGTAGGAACAATCAAAAAGGACACTGGGATATTATAGAATATGTTAAAAATAATAATAATTTGCAATACGCTGAGGAACAGAATTATATTGATTGCGGGGTCGTTATCAACAAAATAAACACTGTGACAACGTCACCAGCTTGATGTCTTACCTGCGTTTTTCTGAGTTTCTATTGATTTTCCCTTGTACTTGTCAAATAGACTGAGTGTGGAGTACTTGCTTTTCCCATCCTTGGACTTGGTTATTTGCCCCAAACGATCGGACATTGCGATGTAATGTCATCGAGTATGGAAATTTTTTGTTGCGTCTTTCCCTAGTGCCTTCTGAATCTGTAAGGAAACAAGAGAAAACAAATCAAAACCCATGGACAGCCGAGATATTTCAGGGGCGCCACCAACGGGCCTCAAAGGCTTTGCATCGCGATACAGAACTTAAGGCGTAGGGTCCCGTGCGTCGAATCTGGGCGTTGAGGTTTATAGAAAGTGATCAGTGCATTTATAGAAAGCAATTTTTACATTATTGTCATGCCAAGGGAGCAAACACTTCCAACATTTGGAGTATGAGAACACTTCAGAGTCCACAACCTTTTTCCAACCATCCCTTCCAGACAGAACATCCAAGGCACCCGACATATACAATAACCCATCCGACTCAGTCACTCAGCTCCGCCACACTGCCTGGCAACATGATGCAGACAACAACACCCGATCTAACTCACGACTCTTCCCCTCTCTGGACCGACAGGACGTTCGCTCCTCATCATCAGGGTGACAGAACTCTTAGCGCTGCATCACAATAGAACTAGCGGGACAAAAGTATCTTTGCATCAGCACCACCTACACTGACCGTAAGAATTTGCTGTGGAATGCCAAGCTTGTTTCCATGACGATTAAGTCTTCTCCGCATGGAACTGCTTGTAAAATTCAATTCAAATAATAAACCCATTGTTTACATTGAAAAGAGCTGTGCCTATGCTGATAAAAGAACGATATTAAATTGCCCAATAAATCAGGAATTCCATTCAGCAAACAAAGATTTGGCACTCGGGGTAGGTATACATCGACAGTATAATAAAAATATGATTGGTGAGATTGTGAAGCAGTAATCCGTCCGACACCTGCCAATCCATTATGCTGGCCGATAAACAGGTGTGCGTGGCATCTCCATTGACCAACACTGTCCCCCACCAATATGTATTGTCAAATCTATATCGAGCAGATTAACAACTTTTCCCTGCACGCCTTGCTAAAGGTCTGGATTTAGCCATGATTTCACAGTAATCCTTTTGGGTCACAATCTCAAAGATTGTTTCCAAAATCCATCAATAATTTCCAGAGGGAGCTGCGATTGCGCTCTTTTATGTATCAAATTTCTGAAGTCAGTGGTGAATATTCATCAACGTCGTGAGCCTAAAAGAACATTATGGGATTGGTGAAATGCGTTGTTGTCAGATAAATCATGTCAGAGATTTCGATTTTGTCCATTGTTTCAGTGGGAGACACGTGATTTCGGCAACATTTATCAGATTGTACACTGGGGGGAAAAGCCTAAAATTATGCCAGCAGTCATAGTTACATGCCTATGGTCCAAATCATTTCTGAAATGTACCATCAATTGTGGTAGAGAAGAGTGGTTCTTAATTCCAACTACATACAAACCACATTTAGGGTTAAAAAATAACATACATTTGCACAGTCAGAGATTACATTAGTGTGTCAGAATATCTTTGAAAAGTAAAGAAATTGACCCTCTGCAAGATTATCCCAGGTAAAGAACCAATGGGTTTTACCATCTTAAAAAGGAAAACTAAAGGACATTTTGGAAAATATGTATTCTGGCAGTTGACACAAGATGGAACTTTGTTACATAACCTATAATTTTAGGAAATGTTATCATCTTAAAAAATATAGATAAATAGTTGGTCATTTAGAAAAATATATTACAGTGGCATGGATTTCGAGCCACTCTTTTAAATTACTTGTACAGTGACTTTAGATTCCTTCCCTCAGGTTTATCTTCATCACTGCAACTTGCAACTGTAGCCTACATGAATACTCAACAACCAAACTAAACACAGCCTTTCAGATTGTTTTCATATTCAACCCACAACTTGGGTCAGGGAAGTTACTGGGAAGTAGGGGAATCCCTGGCAAGTTTGAACTGGGTGAACCATCTTAAATATATTGATCTTCTTAATTCATGTTTATCCAAGAACCGGCCCGTGCCTTGGAGCAGAGACAAAAAGCATAGATTGTTGGACCATAGGTAAACAACCAGCTTGCCAGCCATATCTGGTCGAGATTTAATGTTACAAAGGCTATGGGATAGAATTGACTGGTAAATCGACTGGCCAATGATTGGTAAAATGATGATGTATTGACACAGTGAGGCCTATATTACTGTAACCGTTACAAATGCCTCTCCAATTTAACAGCATGTTGGGATCAAATAAAAATGATTTCCAAGCCAAAATGGGGTTAAAATTATTAAAAATGAAACTGTTTTAATGGTGTATTTGCATGGCTGCAAATAACAATTGACATGATAATGTTGCCATTACAGACTGACGTGCAGCCGGTCTGTGCTTCAAAGGCCCGATCAGGGATCCGTGAATGGTCACGATGACCAAGTGCTTACAATTGTATTTAAATGAAAAAGCCAAATTACAAAATATGACATTTCATGATCTTCTCGATTTCTAGGCAAGTGTATAGTTATTTTCCAACTGATCATTGCTGATATTTTACAAAGACCACTTACTTCAAAGCCAACCCCATTCAAACAATATCAGCATTGAGCGTTCAATAAATAACGACAGATGCATGTAAACAAGGATTCCTTTAAAAACTAAACGGTTCCCGCAATAAAGGCCGAGACCATCACCCACAACATTATGATTTCGACCGAAAAAGGGTTTTGATTCAGCCTAAAAAATACCAAGGGTTGACGCTCACCAAGTTCAAATCAGAGGGACGCCATTGCGGCTCATTGCCTCAGCATGGAAACTTATTAACAAGCATCCTCAAATCGAAATAAAAAGCGATAAGAAAAAAACAATGTGATGAAAAACGTCGGCCGTCCAGCTCGGTTCTGCGGGAGTCTGTCCACCCCAGCAGCCCGCTTGACCTCCCTGAAAGTGGACGATCGTCACGTCAAAACCCCAGCGTTCATCCGAGCTCCATGAAACGGACACCGGGCAAGATGGTCGAGAAAACCAACAAATGGGGGGGGACTAGCGTTATGATACCTCGGACGTGAACCGGAGTCCACCACCGGGGTACTGATTAATGGGATCAGTACCCGTTCAGAGATGCTGATGGGAGCGAACATCAACAAGGCCCTAGGACGTTCTGTCCGCCAGCGAGCCTCCGTGGAGGCTCCGGTACTGAGAGAGAAGGGCGATGTAAACAGCTCCGTGTACATGTCACTGTTGCCGTAGGACACAACTATAGCGGCACATATAATGACAGGTAGACAATGGACACCTATAGCTGTGCCATTTATTTTTTAGTTTCCCGAAAAATACAGAATCGAGTGATTGAGCATCGACCGTAAACGCAGCCTCAGCTTGTTGTACAACTAGGGCAACTGGGTTAAAAGTTCCGGTGTTTTACTGAGCCACGAATCAAACCCGACGGCCGATAATACATCGTTTTTGCAGGGGAACTGACCGTTTTATATTCTATGGGAATTGTGGGTATATGTGTAGTACATGCAATGCAAATTATACGTTTATAGGCTTTGAGTGCGTCGGAAGAAGGCGATGGAAAGACAGGACAAGGCGATTAAAAATGGCTGCCGCTCAGAACAAAGCCACAATAAAAAAGAGAAGCCGGAGGAAAGCGAAAAATGTCGGACATTTATACGTTAAAACAAATCCATAACTCACCGTTTGGTTGACGTTATATATTTCCAGATGAATGGTATTGGTGTATATCCACAAAAGTGTAATTCTTAAAAGGATGGATGGCGATTGTACAGCTGTATAGTCGTATGCTCTCTTGTAAACAGCGCTGTTGCTGGGACTAACCCGGCCTAGAAATGAGATTGGGAGTGGAGAGGGTCGCCAGACTGCTTTATCCGTAAAGAAAAACGTAGGCGGACTATACGACGTAAAGTCAGCAATACTGCCCCTAATGGTTGTAGTTCACACAAATGAACATCCAGTCAGTGTGAAGTATTTGGAAATAAAAACACACATGTTAAAGAGATTGCGTTTCAATAGAGTTTAAATCAAATGGCAGGGGAAAAACGCATGCTCTAAAATAAAGCCAAGCACAAGATGGACACGACAGACAATTGTTTTGCTGATTACGGAACTAACATATTCATAGGGCTGCCTTATTTGTGTCAAGTATATAATATGTTATCCATTCAGATAAACACATTTAAAGGCAAATGGAAAAATGTATGTATTTCTATTCAATTATTTTACAAACTCTCACATTGTATTAAAAATGTATACTTTGACCAAAGTGAGAGGTCTATGATGCAAGACATACAGTTATGTGTCACATTTTTTCCTCCGCTTCAAGCACGTTGAACCAAGATTTCAAAACTACTGAATTTCTTGGATCTGATCCTAGGAATTTCCAAAGACTCCAGAGGATCTCGAGTGGTGGTCATAATCATCAAAATAGACAAAGAACTTCAGGTCACAAAGAATATGAGGCTTTGCAGCAGGTCCTTATTTCCTGTAAGCCATCGATGCCTAGGCGATGCCATTTATTTAAGCAATTATTCTTTACCACCAGGGGTGTTGTTAATGAGGCATTTCAAAGCGTTTCAAAGTCAACCTCGATGTACGACAGATAGGTAGACGTTGTAGACACAACTTGTGATTATACAATTATATCAATTTTGAAATGGGTTGTATGACTAATCAGTCTCATACCTGGTGGTAAAATAGGGACTCTTTCAATTAATTGCAAAACACTCATATACTCACTTAACACTCATACAATAACTCATATATCAACATACATAATAATAAAGATGATTGTTTAACAACGCGATTTCTCTGTTCTCCTCCATCCTTAGGGAGGACTCGAAGAAGAGGAAAGATCAGTTATTTTGAATGTAAACTTAACCGCATACCAGTGCTGTTGTACTGTTGAACATTAACCTCTAGATGGAGCACTTGTTATATTGTATGATGCACCTGCGTTAACTGCTCTATTCTTCATCGGTATGTACGTTAGTTGATATAATGCCGCACAAAAACTGTTTAACGAAGAGATTCTATTGTGGTACTTTGCTGATGTTTTTAAAACATTCAATTATTTTGTATTTTTGGCAAGACAAAAGACATCAGTTTGGATAAGGATAACATGAAATATATTATAGGCTTGATGAACACTCAATTAATTAACAGGACTTATCTATCTTCCAAAAAACATTCAACACTAGGCATACTGGCACTATACCCAGATTCAAATGTACGATTTATTTTGTCCAATCCTCTGGAATAAATGCACCATACCACAGTAGCGACATTATCATTTATAGCACACTCACATAAAATAAATCATTCCCACAAAGGTAATGACCAGGCAAAAAAAGAGTCTGTGTGTGCATGCTAAATTAGTCTGAGCTTACCGGCTTTTTTCTTATAGTGTACTGTAGTCAAATAGTAAATGAGATTTGAGATTTGAAGCAAACATACTTATATTGAAGTCATTTGAAAGCCAAATTGTTGTTGCATTATCACAACCAAACATGCATATTTGCTGCAAGTTTTGAGTCTCTGCTTTATTGAGAGATGTAGGCCTACTCCTGAGGATTTGTTTGACATACTGAGGAAGTTCACCTTTTAAGGCAATGTCAGTTTGAGGTTTGAACTGTTGCAAGGTAGGCCTTTACACCGTTTCCTGTCACATGACTTGTGGTAAGACTATGGGGAATTGAAGACAGGCAGCTGATAAAAATTCAGTTTAAGTTTCAGACGTTAGTGTTGAGACATTGGTGTCATGTGTGTTAACCCCTTTTCCCCATTTGTCATTTAAGAGGACAAATTGTTTATCATTTTCGGAATGTATTCAGAAAGGTAATTTTCAAGATTAAAATATTTCATCTAGAGAAATTTGTATGGGGTGCAAATTACCTAAACATTAGTATTGTACAACAATAGAAAATAAAAAAAATAAATGTTCTCCACAAATTCAAAACTTTACAATCAAACTGAACTCTTGACCCTGACTGTGTTTTCCCATTTGATATTTAATAATCATTCAGATTCTAAGATCAGTTTTTGTTTCATCTTCAAGTGTCAGAGATCAGAATGAGGGAGATGAGGCTTTATTAATCACCACCACCTGTATACCTTTGTCTCAACTCTTCGGAATTTTGCACTACGCCTACAGAATTACCTTAGTAATCTTTTGGTTTCTCATGCACCCAAATCACAAAGAATGCATCATCTAATCATACTGATTCTACAACCATAACAGTGACTTTTGGTGCACTTGTTTCTTTCAAAAGAACTCACATTCTCATCAGCACCTGCGTAACTGCTAGCATGAGTGATCTGATGCAGAATCAAGTATCCATGTACAGACTCACACACATAAAATCAAATTCAAAAGAAAGAAGAAAAACAATCGTATGATTGCCAATAACATATTTTATATGCATGCACAAATACAAAAAAATTGATAATAAAGAAGGCTTTTTAAAAGATCAACTCAACTCAAACTCCATTATTATAAAAGAAAAACAGGGAAACGCTCCATAAAAACTCTACATAGCAAACAAAACATGCAGATGCATAAGACAAGTTTTTCAATAAAACATTCTGCTACAATAATATCCTGTTAAGCCTATAGATTCATAGTTATTCAATACAAAGTTAGAAATAGAAGTAGGCTAATTGGTTAATCTTCAATGAACAGTTACAAAAAACAGAGTCATTCACTTCTAAAACACTAATCAAAACCATGCGCAATGAAAGTCTCACAGAAATCCACTAACGCACTTTAGTCGTTGAGTGGAGCAGCCAGTTAACCACACGTACAAACTGAGTGTGTTCAGCTGTTAAGCCAATGCATAGACTGCAGAAGAGATAGAGAACGAGAGTGGAAGATAGGGCAACAAAGTTAAATTACCTTAAGCCTAGAAATCATGGAGGGAAACTTTCCAAAATAAATGAATCATTAATATGATGTATATTTTTTGCATAAAGAACATTTCAACCAAATATTAACAATAAAATGTTACACATATGTGAAGGACAGGCATTGGGTATGGGTAATACCACAACTTAACATATTTACTTACAGAAAATAAAGCCTTTGTCATTTGAATATCAGAATAGCTTATTTTATCAGCATATTTAACCTTAAAATGTGTATTTATTTCTTAACTACACATATGTTGAGTAACAAGGCAAAGAAGAAGAGGAAATAAAAAAAATAAAAACAGGAAAAAGAAGAAACAAGAAGTGAAAGTATTTCATGCAAAAACACTTAATACTTTCAGCCAAGAGCCGGAAAGTATCTAGTACTTATTGTACTTATTGTTTTAAGTAAAACATAAACTTAAAACTTTCATAAAATGTTGATTTAAACTTTAACAAGGATACATCAGTGATACATACACTGTTACTTTAGCAGAATTATTCTATAACGAGCTTCGAGGTATGTGGGTAGATTTAATGATAAGTAACTCACAACTTAAAAGAAATTCACTGTACGATGAATGATATCATGACTTTTGGATCTCTTTGCATGACAAAGAAGCGTTTATGAGGAACTTAACCACACCTTAACACACCTCTTTATACAATACATTGCTGTAAACTGTAGACCGCAGCTTTAAAACCCAGAGAATCGTAGCATAGTTTACATTGGGTAAAAATATGCTACAGAAACCTTTACATCGTAAAGCTACGCTACAAATGTCTTCCATCTATTCTTAGGAACACAAGGATTAAAAAAAAACATCGGAAAATCCTCACAGCCCTGAAAAACCTGAGTCTAATAGCATCGTTCACGCTGTGTGAACCACGCTACAGAATCGTTTGCGCTGTAAAGCTAAGCTACAAGACTACCAATCTTAGGACCACATGGTTACGCGTCAAAACCCCCCGTCATAGCTCCTTCACGGTCCAAGCAGAGCTTCCGTGCCCAGCAGCCACTACCTAACCGGGCCGACCCGCCGTCTAACTGAAGGGGCCCCAGCTGAAGGTGCTGATGGAGATGAGAGTCTGGCAGGTGCCGGAGGAGAGCCACACGTTCTCCATCAGGCTGAAGTGGAGGAGCCCCAGCACGAAGCCACAGACCATGTCCGTGAGGTGGTGCTTGCCCAGCATCACCCGGGACACGCCCACCAGGAAGGCCCAGAGCACCAGCAGGATGCGCAGAGGCACGGCCAGCACCAGGTGGGACAGCAGGAACTTGGAGACCATGGCGGCGCGGCTGGCGTGCGCCGCCGGGAAAGAGTACATGTCCATGGACACGCAGTCCAGGAAGCCGGGGGTCATCTCCCAGGGCCCCCGCCGCTTCACCAGCCGCTGGACCCCTGCGATGGTCAGCACGTCCAGAAGCAGCGCTTTAGGTAGTGGGGGGGGGAAGGATCGGTTAAAGGGCGTTCATATATTGTTGCAAGAACAATGGATGTGAAGAACTATAAACAACCCTCTTGCTAAATTGAGGGAAAAGTAGTTCTGTGTTAGGTGATCATTGCAATCGTTTTTCGCTCCATATTAGTGCGATGGATGGACAGTTGAAATCCGTGATTTACTTCTAATTATGTTATAAAGGGTTATCAGGTGTGCATTATTCATCAGAAAATGAGGTTAAATGAAATCCATTGCAGAACCATGTCATTTTGACCTATTCTGTTTCTCCTATCCTACGCTGATCGAATGGCCGGAGAGTCTATTTTCCGTCTTGGCTACGTAGCGAAGCGGGTACCCCATTACTAGGCACTCGCGTGGCCAACGAGGCCTCTCGCATAACCGCGGCGGTGCCAATTTACTGTGTTTTGGACAGTGAAGAAGCAAAAACAACCCTAAAATCGGGGTTCATACAACACCCCAACTGCTTTCCAAGGCTAACTTTTTTATCTGACTTTGATATTAATATAGGGTTTGCCAATTTCTTGCCAAGATACTCGGCAGGTGTGTAAGTGAATACATCCCTCTTGGATATGTTATGGATATCTCTTGTTTTTAGATCTTACCCTGTTAATAAAACAACTTGTATGTAGGGTCATTATTTTGTTCACATGGAGGGATTAAGGCCTGTAATGTGAAAACAACAAGCTGTCCTCAAGTAACACTATTTTATTATTGATGCAGAGATACTCCTCATCAATTTACAGGACTGTATGTACTATTGACAAGAAACAATGCAAATGGGTTTGGAGACCAACGAGGACTATATGATTTAACCTTACTTGAATAAATATATCCAATGTCCAACTGAATTTCCTTGTTCGGTTTGGTTGATATTGTTGAGTTTCAACCATTAATTTAATTTCCATCTGTCCTGCTCTGTTAAGTAGTTCCAGGCTGCTTTCGTTTTTTGTTAAATTAGCCGGATGGTTTTAAATAGCCCCCTTACTCCATCAGTCAACTCACAACCATTATACTGCAGCGCCAGAGCCCAGTATATTCCAGCTTGGTGATGATGTTGTACTTTGAATAGCTGGGCCCACATGTGCCAAGCATCAACATCAAGCCATGGCAGCTTTTATAAGCCAAAGCCTTAGCAACAGTTATTCCCCATCTTCTTTGAGCTGTGTTCCTAATCTGATACATTTCAGTAGGCTATGCAGGTTGTACTAGAATATCTATGAAAGTGACAACCTGAAAGGAGTTTTGCATTGGCTGGATTAGCCACACACACACACACACACATATATATATATATATATATATATATATATATATATATATATATATATATATATATATATATATATATATATATATATATTTATATATATTATGTGATTCACAATAAATGCAAGTCCAAACAAGGAATAGAAAACCAAGTATTTTCTTGCATGGCATTTTTTTCATGTTGTAATTATGAGATAGCACATGTTATGACTTAATATATGACTAAATAAGTCATTTTCAGTCACCTTCAATTTCTTTAACACCCGGACCCAGGAATGGTTATTCATGCATTTATTCTAAATATGGTGACTTTAGCATCACACCTGTTCAGTGAAGGGGGTTGTTGTTGTTCTGATCGGTGAGGGGAAAGGGCCGGGTGAAGTTCTCATAGGTTAATATTTGCTGGTGGTCACCAGGGATAGGCCAAGGTCAATTTTGTTGAGTTATGTTTATGTTTTTTGTAGTAATAGGTAAAACAATAGCCAACTTCTAAACTAAATGCATCACGATGGCAAAGGAGTCAAGTAATGCACTAATATTAATGACAAAAGTAATAATACAAAAAGTCATTATTTTGTCAAATAAATCTGGTCTAACCACAGAAAGAATTCTCTTTGTTCCATGGGAGCTAACAAACAGGTGGCACAGTTTAGAAGTGTGGGTTTTGAAATTGCACAAGTGCAGGATTTAGCAACAAGTGGAATCGAATTTAGCCTACCCAGTAGCAGGTTGACCAGAACCTCCTGTCCGGCAAGCGTGTTACTCCTCGTGAGACACACGATAGTGCCAATGATCCACGTGATGCCGAAGCCGGTGAGCTCGAGTAGGGCGACCATGGAGCGGCAGCCCCCCCAGGAAGACGAGGTGTAGGCGCAGACCCCCATGCGCTTGGAAAGACTGATGTCGATGGCTAGCAGCGCGTTCATGGCTATCCCCTTGAAGGAGGGGTTCAGCAGCATGCAGTCTTCCTCGGGCATTTTGCCCGGCTCCTTTTTGTCCTTGTCCTTGTTATTGTTGACGCCGGCGGTGTCAGCGGGCTCTTCGTTCGACTGACTGGTCTGGGGCTTGATCTGCGACAGCCTCCTGGAGCTGGCTCGGTTCTCGGCGGCGGGCGCTCCGGCCCGCATGGGCTGGTTCAGGGACATGAACTCGGGTCTGCCCAGCACATTGTTGCGGTCCCGCGTCCGAGATCTCACGCTGTTGCTTGAGGAGGGCATGTCGGCCTCGGGTCCAGAGAGATGCCACCAACGCCTATGTTGACAATGTGTTTTCAAGGCGTTTTAAGTATAAGAGAGATCACAGATGACAAGTTGTCGCAGGAAGGATCACGATTGTAGCCCACCAGCTCGTCCTTGCTGTAGCTCTCTAATGGATATATTTAGACTGATTGGAATGCGCGTTAGCCATGCTGTTTATACACCGCGACCCGTGCAGGCAAAGAGAGAGAAAGGGAGAGAGAGAGGGGTGATGGGCATTTGTCTCCGCCAATCCAACGAAACAGGGTCTAGAGCGTGGAAACAAAATCACAATATAAGAACATTGTTGTTATTCCATAACGTCGCGCGCCACAATAATAACACAACGACACACATCTAACCGCTGCTTTAGGCCAGCTAGCCTAACCGGTCCGTGGCTGTATCGTAGATCATCAACCTACATCTTAACATGACAACAACAACAACTCATGAGGTGTTATTTATTGTGCAGGAAATGGGCGACTGCGAACTGATTTACCAGACGATGGGTGAGAACGGCCCGTACGCCATCATCACTTGGACGTCTCGCGCGGGTTCTGCGTGCATCTCGGCATCCGCGGAATCCTAGGCGGCACGAGCCACTTTTAGCCCGTGGACGGATATAGTCCTACACAAGCAAAAAAGAAAAGAGACATATGCGGTTACAAGTATCCGGGGAGTAGGACGTTTCTTCACCTCCAGTGACTGTGCACCACCTGTGTGTAGGGCTAGCTACCGCTAGATATGACGTAGGGGATGTGAATCCTCTGTTTTTGCGCTGTTCCGGACGGGGAGTTCTCCAAGGTGCTTAAACGCACAGCAACACGGCAGGAGCGCGCTCTGCTTGTTTCTGTCTCGCGCATCTGGCAACCCCAGTTTAGAGAAAAAATATATCAAGTATTCCCCCCTTTAATGTGATAGAGTGTCAAACAAAACAATAATGGCAAATAAAACTATTTCAAATGTTTAAAAATATATATATATTTTTAATAGCTCACTCTCCAGCCACCGCCGTACCAGTGAGTAGGCAACTAGGATATATAGGCAAACCTACTTCTTAATGATAAACTGTAGTTAATTAAAATGTCCTTGATTGTGTAACGATATCTGCCTCCACAGCTATATAATTTAGACCAATTCATTAGGTAGGCTATTTTATATTATAGATCGTCAATAGGCCTATGGACTAGCCTACTCAGACGAAATGTCGTTATTTTCCCACGTCAGTGCCTAGGCCCCAGCCCATCTTTGAATGACAGTTGATTATCGTACTAACCTGCTATCACTCCTCATAATATATATATAAAAAAAGATCGATTCGATACGGAATCAATAGCACACTACAATTCCCATCAGGCACCGGGTCTTTGAACGGAAGTCTCGTCTCAGATGTACTTATAAAGCAGCTCGCGCTGTCCAGGCAGCCGAGAGAGCGAGCAGTGCGGGAGGGTGAACCTGCCGCGGACGTGGAGATGGGACGTGCACGGGGACATATCCGTCGGTGTCGGAATTCAGGATAAATTGACCCGCGACGGCGGAACTCCGGGGGCACGCGTTTAAGTCAAGCGATGTGACCGTTTGCATACATCTCAAGAAGGACGCTTTTTTTTTTTTATGTCAATTTATTATAGGGACTAGAATATCCCGGAAACTAGGACTAAAAGTTGACCTAGGTTGCCTTTGGATTCGACTGGGCGACAAGGTTCAACCCGACATGCGTGTGGAAGAGCGGCATGTGTGAAGCGGAGGAATGAGAGAGCTGCCGTCCGCTGACAGAGGGGACGTGTGTCGGGAGATAATGGAATTACCTCTCTGACCACACACGCAAAGTCCGAGGAACTGTATCAGGCTCATTGTGTTGAGTCGGGTTTCAATCCGGTAAAATTGCTGATTTATGTATTGCTGATTCTGCTTCTGCACCAGGTCTTAAATTACCAATGGAATAGATAAAAGAAAAACGGGGGGAATTGAATTGATCCATAGAGCTACCCCTTTTTGTTGAGAATACTGCATATTCCAAGGAATGTAGCCTCTTTTAGTGCAAGCATACACCAACGTCTTTCTAAATCATCCATTATCCAAAAACAAGTGCACGTTTTAACGGACGCCAATGTCCCACAAGGCGCTGTGTGGGGCACACTGACCTTATCATGGCACGACACTTTTGGAAGTTAAGCTCGGTCTGAAACAGTCTGGCGATGCAGCGGCACTATTTTTATTGGGTGGTGTTTTTAGCACACAACTATACGCACAAACTAGCCTACTAACCCGTTTATCACACCCATAACATTCGCCATCGTCGGCGACGACCAGAAGAGATGCACCCAGTCAAAGGTCGAGCGACTCCCTGCGCCCGTGGGTGCAGTAGCAGAGTACAGGAAACAGCGAGGAGTCGATAACTGTCAATCGACTTCGAGCGAGACACGGAAACAGCACGTGGTTGCGTAAGCGCTTTTTTTTTTTTTTTTTTTTGCATTGATGGAGTTTCGTTTTTATTCAGCGTTAAAGCATGTGCCCGTGAATGTGAAGACAACTATTTATTTTTATTTTATTTTTCAACAGTAGCACTGGATGGAGTTGTGCTGGCACGTGCATGGCAGACACCGAACCCGCATTTTGACTTTCTATGCCTATATTTTGGATTAGACCAACTACTACTCCTATACTATGTTGATCCAACTGTCGTGATTTTAGTTTTTTCTTTTTTGTTTCGCTGTTGTGTCCATGCATCTTTCCCCCCCAGACCTCTGGACGTTGTTGTGGACTGTGGTGGTATTCAATGCGATGGGCTGCATCCAGAGCATCAGGTGTAAACCCAAAAGCTTCCGAGAGAGTGTCGTGGTGCTGGAGGTGAACTCGTCAATCGACCCCAATCCTACGAGCATCGATGAGTCCTCCAGCGTCGTGCTGCGGTACAGGACGCCTCACTTCCGAGCGTTCGCGCGGGTGCAGGTGCCCCCCGTGGCCGGCAAAGAGACGTGGACCGTCGGCTGGATCCAGGCGTGCAACCACATGGAGTTCTACAACACGTACGGGAACAAGGGGATGTAAGTAGGGCTCGCTGCTAGCCGAGGATCTGCATCGTTTGCTCTTTGGATTTCTGTTGATAATCCGTTCACTGACTAACGCTTTTCTGAATAATATGTGTTCTCCTCAGGCGCTGTTTAACTCAGAGCTTTCTCTCTGTCACATTGATGTATCTATTCATCTATTTCATCTAGACATTGCATTATATATGGTTTATAGTGTAAGCTATATATAGCCTATTTTTGTAGATATCCCTCTCTTGTTGGGGTTGTGAGCAGGAGATGAATGTCCTTGAGTACTGTAGGGTTGAAATGTTAATGTGGCTTTACGACATGAGGAAATCAGACAATTTTCTGGGAGGGGCAGACCTTTATACTTGAGACAGTAATTAATAAAAGAACAAGAATGAGACCTACTTTCTAAAGACATATAGCTTTGGTGTGCATATAAAAATGAGCAAATTAATTTATTATTTTATTAATAAAGGCCAATGCTTTCTATGTATTAAGGGTCTGTTACGGAAAGATAAAACACACCGCTCTGCCTATGAATGTGAATGAGCACACAGACTCACACTTTCAAGAAAGGAGAACGAGTTGTTGTGCAAGAGATAGGAAGGAACAGTCAAACTTGAAATACATTGTGAGTTTTACTGGGTTTGACAAGTCCAGGTGCATGTTGTGTTTCATATTTTCCTTATAATGTATAACTTAATAAAGTTAGAAACATAGGGGGGGTTATAGAGTAATAAAAGTAATTTTTCCTCCCTACAGTTGAGGCAAACTGTTGGTTACATAGACCACATCCAATACTAGTTTTAAAACAAATCTTAAATACGAAAAATGACTGTAAACTCGTTAGTCCATGAACAACCATCGCTACATTTGAGCCTGTCCAACTATAGGGCTGACATGGTTGCATCTGTAAGCAGCTGTTTTGCTGCTTCCTGTATCTATATTATTAGCGCATGCTAGCCTTTGGGGTTTATCTGAACCAGTTGCGGGGAAAGATGTTTGCAGACCCAAGATTAACCCTTCCGGTCCCCTCCCCACCAGCTCCACCCCTCCTGCAAAAATACAGAGAAGGAGAAGCAGCGATAGAGAGAAGTAGAGATAGAATGTGAAGTAGAGAGAGAAGTAGAAAGAAGTTAAGTGAGAAATACATATGTATTGTGTTAATGGAATTTTTGATTTTAAAAATTATTTATCAATAATCAAGTTGGCCAGAATATGTATATATTGCATTTTTACTCATTGCACTGTGATATGTCACTTGCATTACTTAAACTACATACTTATGTGTTCATATTTTTTGTATTGTGTTGAATGTATACCGGTACACACATTGTCACACACACACACACACACACACACACACACACACACACACACACACACACACACACACACACACACACACACACACACACACACACACATACACATACACATACACATACACACACACACACACACAATCTCCAAAGAAAGACAATTCTTCTAAAGATCGACTGAATCCAAAGCCCATCTGGATATACAAAGTAGGAAAATTGTGACATTTATATAACTGTTGATGTTTTTGGAAAATAATTGTAAATATGTGTTTTGCTGAAAGATAGCAAAATACATTCCTATAAATTCACCTCTTTCAATAGTCGGTTGTGTTATACACCAATAAATGATTTAGAACTGGTTATAACATTATATACAAACAATTATTAGTGTTTTTACGATCAATATATGGGAGTTATACAGCCAATTAATTAGTTGCTGAAACACATTTCCTGTAATAGAGTGCAATGTGTGTGTGTGTGTGTGTGTGTGTGTGTGTGTGTGTGTGTGTGTGTGTGTGTGTGTGTGTGTGTCTGTGTTTGCTCTGCTGACTCACTGCTCTCACAGTGACTGAAAGCCAGGAGATTCCCATACACACACACACACAGACACACACACACACACACACACACACACACACACACACACACACACACACACACACACACACAGACACACAGACACACACACACACACACACACACACACACACACACACACACACACACACACACACACACACACACACACACCCACACAGGCAAGCTCCTTTACTTCAAGGACCTTCAAGGAAGACCTTCAAGGAAAACAAGCTTTAACCAGACCATCCATTCTCATCGCCCCATCATAATCTCCCCGCTCTCTGTCTCCTCAAGGTCGAGCTGGGAGCTCCCCGACCTCCGCGACGGCAAGATCGAGGTCATCAGCGACTCGGACGGCGTCAACTACCCCTGGTACGGCAACACCACGGAGACCTGCACGGTGGTGGGACCCACCAAGAAGGACAGCAAGTTCAGCGTCAGCATGAACGACAACTTCTACCCCAGCGTGACCTGGGGCGTGCCGGTCAGCGACAGCAACGTGCCCCAGCTCACCAGCATCCGCCGGGACCAGAGCTTCGTCACGTGGCTGGTGGCCGTCAACCAGGCCACGGACGAGACGCTGGTGCTGCAGACGGTGCGCTGGAGGATGAAGCTGCACATCCAGGTGAGCCCCGAGAAGCCGCTGGGCCAGAGGGCGGCGCTGAGGGAGCCCGTGGCCCAGGAGCAGCCCCGCGTGCTGGCCAAGAACGAGCCCATCTCGCACGACGCCATGGTCAAGCCCAACGCGAACGACGCCCAGGTGCTGATGTGGCGGCCAAAGGCGGGGCAGGCCGTGGTGGTCATCCCGCCCAAGTACTGAGGAGGGATCCTCTTCTGGGGGGGGGGGAGGGTTGGAGCGTTTTTTTGCAACGGATTGGTGGATTTTGAAATGGACTGGTCGATTTTTAACCGACCGATACGTTTGAATGGACCGGTCCGTTATTGGAGCGGAGCGGTTGGTTTGAACGGGCGGGTACATTATGAACGGGCCGATCCGTTTTGAATGGGCTGATTCGTTTTGAAAGGGCTGGTCCATTTGAAAAGGGCCGGTCCACTTTTAACGGCCTGATCCGTTTTGAACGGGCTGATGCCTTTTGAACGGACCGATCCATTTGATAAACGGAGCGGGCGTTTTGAACGGGAAGGTCCACTTGGAATTGAACCGATCCATTTTGAACAGACCGATCCATTTTGAACAGACCGATCCATTTTGAACTGACCGATCCATTTGACTCATCCGGTGAACCGGGCTGGCCTTGAATCCCTATGAAGTTAAGTCATCTCCTACTTTTTTTATATTTTTGTGTTGTTCGTTTTGAAGTTTCCCACCTGAAAGTCTTTCCTCTTCAGAATCGTTTCACAGATTAGAGACAGAGCCAGAGAACAACGAGGACAAAATGCTGGGGAACAGCCGACCAGTTATTTTAGAAACTTATGTTTTTATTGCGTTCAAGTGCTACTGAAACTTTTCCGTTTTCAAAACTAGGTCTAAACACCTGCAACCATTCTACCCTCAACTTAGGTCGGGTCTCACTGTGCTAAACGAACTCATCGCAAAAAACTGGAAAACAGATGCAAAATCTGTTTCCTTTTTTTCTTTTATATTCTTGTTTTGGGTCAAGGAACGTGCGTGTGTGTGTGTGTGTGTGTGTGTGTGTGTGTGTGTGTGTGTGTGTGTGTGTGTGTGTGTGTGTGTGTGTGTGTGTGTGTGTGTGTGTGTGTGTGTGTGTGTGTGTGTGAACTGAAGAACAAATTGAGTTGTTACATGTCAGTGTGTGAATATAATGTTACATTTATGTATGTAAAAATATTCATGAATACCAATTGTATTTCTATTTATGGGGCTGGGAAAGAGTGCATTCAACTGTGTTTGTCATTGTTTAGCGCCACTATTGTGTGCTCCACGCGACTGAAAACAAACTGTATGAAGTGCTATTTCATGTTGTTTTCAACTGCAAGACATTCTATCCATGCTGCCTTACGTTAAAAAAAAATGCTTTTTAAGGCAAACGTCTTTTGCCTTAAACTAAGTGCAATGCAGTATTTTGCTCATCAAGCCCGATTTTTTCCAGGACGTTTGGTGCTGACATGTTTGGATTTAGTTACGGACCACCTGGCCACCGCGTGGGACCTTTGGTTCAGAATTCTAATGCAATCTTATTTATTATAAATCTTTTGCTGTTTGCCTCACACATGCAATCTCCCTCCGTCTGCCCGGGCAGACGCAGCCGTACACAAAGCAATCCACAGGTTCATTCACATGAAGTCCAGCAGTACGATCTGGAGCGTGGTGGGGGGTTAGGTACAACGCGTGTCACACAGCCCTCACATACAAATATAGATGCACACAGAGTAGCTTCAGCAATAAACACTTGGATGCATATAGCACAACATGGCTCTGCTATTTTCAGGGGGGGATAAACAAACCTACTAGCTTTTAGGAGGGAGAAATACAAAGAAAAAAATCTCCATTTGAAATCTCCATTTGATTCATGGTTTTAACACTTCATCTCAGGGCTTCTTGTTACTGGGCAGATCAATGAAGTGGCTGATCATAATGACAGAGAAACAAAGAATCACACACAATGTCGCCCTCCACTGTGTTTTTCCTCATCATGTCTTCCTTTCTATCCACTGGTGTGAGGTGGACAGGGCTTTGTCGAACAACCCATTCATCTGATCAATTAAGTTACGGATCATAACTTATTATTGACGGTGGCAGCTGGAAGAGATTACTGTGCTTCTCATGAATAAAGACGGTACCTCACCCCTTTTGGAAAGGAAAAAATACAGAACATCTCTCTTTGTTTCCTCTTTCAAGTCCGCTTTTAAATTAGGCTGTTTCAAATGTGTGAGATAACAAGCCTTATTGTCTCTACTACTCTTATTTCTCCTTCGCACTTCCCTCATTTCCAAAACCCATTCAACCTCTTCTGTGAACACACGAAAAGTTCAATAAACAAAAATGATAATGAAAAAAATCAAACCATTCTAAACATCACTGCCTCAACATCCCCTTTCTCTGTAACGCTTCAATTTAAAAACAAAAAACGGGGTATATGTGCAACCTAATTCCAACTCATTATTCTCTGACAGTCGTGACTTGCCAGTCAACTCCCCCCTCCCCCCTCTCTCCATGCTCAGGCGTCTTCCCTCAGCGTGTGTTGTGGTGGTGGCTGAAGGGGCGGCGGCATTCAGGTCTAATCCTGGCTGCTGCCCGGCTGGCATATAGATGACCCACTTCTGGGCCACACCAGTCCACACACTGGAGGAACCAGGGGGCTTTTTACGAGCTCATGCACACATGCACGCACACACACATTTGGACAGGGATGTGCACGCACGTATGCACACATAGACACACACACACATTTGCACAGGCATGTGCACGCACAGCCACACCGATGCACACTTGGACAGGCACATGCACGCACGTATACAAACACATTTGGACAGGCGCGTGCACGAACAAACACACAAACATTTGGACAGGCACATGTGCACACACACACAAACATACATACACATTAACACATAGATTTAATAACACACCAGAATCAGATGCTGACACGGGCACACACACATACACACAAATAACCGGATAGATAGGCACATTTATGCATGCATATACACACACATGCGCACATACAGATGCATGGACACATACAGTCAAATGTACACAAACACACACACACCAACCCTAGCACACAGACACATTGAAATGGGTGCGCATACATGCACACTCATAAAGGCAAATGCAGGCTTTCTCCCTTAGACACACATACACACACACGGACACACAGAAACAGCTTTACAGGCTGAATAGCCCCCATAATTGAAAGGATGACCAGTGAACCATTAATCTACAAGAGGCTCGAGCCTCAAAGCTCAAATATGGGGAATGCAGATGAGGTAGGGGTTGGCTGGATTTGTCATTAAGGCTTTTTATTGGCTTTCATGAAACAGCAAAACAGAGCATCATAAATCATGGAAGCAATACCAATGTTAAATCAGTGAGAGCCACCATACTATATTATTTTGTGAATATCGGGCCATGTCGCAAGGGAGACTTTTTCTTCAAAGTGCAATATAAAATACATTCTGCCATCATATTCAGAATAAAATAAAGGAAGAGTTTTAAAGAAAAATATAGGTTAAATTAAAAATGTTAAAGTTACCAAAAAGGTTATCTCCTTGCTCAGGAAGAGGAAGAGAGAATAAAGTCTAGAGGAAGAGAGACACCTATAGAGACAGAGGAAGTCAATTTTAGTGTGAGAGAGGAAGGGTTACAGAGCAACAGAAGAACAGAGTGAGAGAGAGAGAGAGAGAGAGAGA
>NC_082400.1:8333330-8415556 GCF_031168955.1 Gadus macrocephalus
TTTCGAGGCTTAAAAATAAACATTCAATTTCTAGTCTTTTTTACACGTAGTAAGTTTCAATAACTCCATACCATTACATACCGACATTCAAGCAGCAAAGATGAGACGTCGTTGTGTGGTGAGAACTGATAGAAAATCGATAACAACAATGCCGCCATTTTCTTTATTTTTTGTAACCTACAATAAATAAAGCAGGCTTCCAGTCAATGGAAAAATGGCTTCTCCCCACCGGCGATTGTTGTTGTTTACGATTTTCTATCAGTTCTCACCACACAACGACGTCTCATCTTTGCTCCTTGAATGTCGATATGTAATGGTATGGAGTTATTGAAACTTACTACGTGTAAAAAAGACTAGAAATTGAATGTTTATTTTTCATTGAATGTTTACATAAAGTTGCACTGGGTGCCTTTAAGGACACAATCATTATGCATACAGATGCGTTAATTGGGTCATGTATTCATGTGTACGTGCGTGTGTGTGTTGGTTGGAATTGAAACTAGGTTAAAGGAACATATTGCTTTAACTGAGTGTAAATTCAAAGAGAGGAAGTGAATGCGACATTTCCTCTACGCCAATGATTTTCTGTCCGACCAGGTAGAAAAGTGTTGAAATCATTGATTCAGTTGTAGCAATGGTAACTGTGAAACTCACAGTTACTCTTACTACAAACCCTACCGCTACTTACTTATCATTATGATGATGATTATTAATATGAGGATGATGCTGATTCAGGTTAAACATGACCTTTCATCGTTTGTGTTGATAAAAAAATAAACATAATCATCAGCTTTAATTGCTCAGTGTCGATTCCGACTCATCTTCTTGTGCAACATGAGGAGAACTGATGTGCATAGGTCCAAACACATAAAGGATGACTTTTTTAGGTCCAATCCAGGCCAATTGGGCAAACACAAACTTGGCAAGCAGTAGTAAACTGTAACCTGTAACTGTAAACTTTACCAACACAATAAGTGTCTGTAAAGGTTGAATGGATGAGTTTTTCTTTCATAGAACCTCTTTGTAACTAAACAGGAAACCAGGCGTAACTCTGCCCCTTTCAGTTTCTGGTTTCCTGACCAGGTTCTGTGTCGTCTCCCCCCAGAAGTTCTGCTGTGACACAGAAGAACTGCTGTATCCCAGATCACTCTCTCTAGCACACGTTCACTGCTTTCAGGACCAGTCGTTCTCTTCTCTTCTTCCGATGATGAAAAGCTCTTGTTATAGCGAGGCTCCCTACTAACAGAGCTGTTGAGACGGCTGTTAGAAACAAGATATTGCCATGCCTGGGTTAAAATAAACACCTCTGTATAGCGGATAAGGCCAGCTATGTTATTGTCTCGAAGCATTTGCGATGGCTTCTTTCACTGAGTAACGAAATTATAGAGTGTGTGTTTTGAGGTGTCAGTGGCTGTCTGATGCTAAGATGTAATGATTGCAGTGTTTATCGCTTCTAAACTTAAACCACATTAGGGCACTTTTTTTTATAGTAGCTCCTAATGACATCTGGACAATATGTGGTCCACATGTTCAACGCTCTGCTGACCAGACGGCCTCACCTGTCTGGAGCACTTTGGACAAAATAACGTTAATGTTCTAAAGTAATAACGTAACAAGCCCACATCATTGGGCTAGCTTTTAGTTGACAGTTATACTTAAACATTCAGTTTGGGTTATCTCGATAAAGAATACGATTTTAGCTTTTTGTTCTCATCAAGCTGTATCCAACAGCAGGACAGAGAATGAATATGTAGAAATGAATCATAAAGTGAATCAAAGTAGATAATCCAATATGTATGTTCTGAATCCTACACAGACCTCCAGTATTTGGTCATGACTACTGAACCGTGACATTAACACGATTACATAAACCAGGACATCTCTCTCTCTCGGAAGTTATATACTCCTAACCCTGGGGAGAAAGGGTTCAACAGCCATTCACAGCTGAGAGCCCCATGAAATATACTCATCAGCGCTGCGTTAACAAAAAAAGATCTTTCAGAAAGGCCCACTCTCATATTTACAACCTCCAGGGAAACGGCTGCACATGGACGCCCAGGCAACACAAAAGAACATGCCAGGTGATGTACTGCTCTGTGCCACAGTGCACGCTCTGCTGGGTGTAATGCAGGGATGGATGCTACTACAAGGACACATTTACCAAAAAGCATTTGAAAAAGATAATAGGAAAAGACTGAGAAAAAATATGAAAATGAGTACAAAGAAAAAAACATGATTTATTTAATTTAAAAAGGACTAGGGATCGGCGCATAGAGGGGCATTTAGAAATTCGGCCAGCCAAGATTAGACTGCGTTGTGTTTTCAGACTGAAGACTGTATCAAATAAAGGCAAGGTGTACCAATTGTGTTAGCATTCTGCTAATTTAGCCTGCGAGCACTTTTCACACAAATGCACACGCTGCTGTGCTTCGGTGTCAGTGTGTCTGTGTTGTAGGACTTCAGGGGCAGAGAGACCTCCAGTGTAATAAGTCTGCGTGATGTGATTGATGTTTGGTCATTGGGAAACTGCTGAGTCATGCTTTAACACCACGCCACACAGCAGAATTTACTGACTTTGGTTTGTGGGTGTTCAGACTGGGGGAGGAGGGGGGTTGGGCTGACATTGTTATTAAGTATGAAATTGTTTTTTTCAACACATTTGGACAGACTCCACTCAAGGGCAAAGCAGCAAATCACATAGCGGCTGGGAAAATGACTGCAGACATTTTTGCTTTTGGCTGGATGCAGCATTTTATTATTCTCTGTACCTGTCAGAAAATACGGTTTTATATATATTTGACACACGATGCCTGAGTAAAGAATATATAATCTTTCTATCTGCAAATAATTAGAAATAGTCTTTACTTTTAATACCATATACTCGCCACACAATGTAATCATCCAACCATTTGTAAGTGTATTTTTATTGGTAAATTATTATTTTATTATCATAAGATGTAGAATTCAACTCATATTTTGATGTTTTCATGATAATTATAGGAATATGACTCGACTTTGGGAACACGTTTATCATATAGGATTCATAAAAAAACCACAACGACCTCAGTTGATTGGGCTTGGCCCCACTCCACCTTGGCTGGGGAGCCCGAAAGGGTTTTTGGACGCCGCTCTGTTGAAGACCTCAGTGGGCCATGGGAGGGCTTAAAGAAGCTCCCTATCACGGCGTGTTTAGGAGGTATGCTGGAAGTAATCACCGGCACTAGCAGGGAAGCTAAGAGCCATGCTAAGAGGCTGGCTATGCTCAGAGCCGCAAACTCTGAACTCTTCGGCTCAGCAAGGGCTCAGAAAGAATCAGCGGAGAGATTGTCTTCACTACGAGTTGACCTTTCACCCCTCTGATGAAATTCAAAAGGAAACCTTAAGATGAGCAACGATTTAATCCAGAAAATAGGAGAATTTGTTAGACGTATTATATAACAGCTCAGTCTTTTTTGCTCCATCTTCAACAGAACCAACAGAATCTAGTCTCCCAGACAGAAGGGCTGTAATCTGGGTCAATGGGGTCGTTTCACCTTCCTTTGCTTCATATTTGTTACGGACCAATCATGTTTCTGGAGGCGGGATCTGTGAGCGCGTAATTGGGTTAACACAAACTTGGCCAGCAGTAGATAACTGTTCAAAAAAGTATCTTCAAAGGTTGAGCGGGTGAGTTTTTCTTTGTTAACCAAACAGGAAACAAGACGTAACTCCGCCCCTTTTGATTTTTGGTTTCCTGCCCAGGTTCAGTGGCGTCTCCCTCCTGAAGTTCTGCTTTGACACAGTAAGACTGCTGGGCCCCAAATAACAAATAACTCTCTCGCTCTAACACACATTCATTCACTGTATGCTCACCGCTATATTTACACTAGTGTGTGTGTCTGTGTGCATGAGTGTGTGTGTGTGTGTGTATTTGTGTGTGTGTGTATTTGTGTGTGTGTGTGTGTGTGTGTGTGTTTGTTTGCGTGTGTGTGTGTGTGTGTGTGTGTGTGTTTGTTTGTGTGCGTGTGACACTCACAATCTTGCAAGAAAACCACCTGTCCTAGTTGGTAGGCCAAGTAATCACAGTGTGATTATTTTGTACGGCACCACAGCGGGTCAGGACTATTAATACTCTGTGTGGTGGTGGTACTGTGTTACAACTCCAACGGCTTTTTCCAATCCAGGATACAGAGCCCGGCTTTACTCTATCAGGGCGCCCAAGAAATCTATGGGCTGTTGAGGAGTTGTGGTTTGTGATGGGTCGGGTGTTGGTTGTTGGGTGTTGGTTGGTGTCCAAATGTTTACACAACAGGGAGGTAGTTTGAGGATGACAAGTTGGTGGGATCGATCGTTTCATTGACTTGTTTGGAGAAGGCGAACAAAAGTCGAACATAATTTGTGTTGGGGTGTGTTTGCTTGGGGATGATTTTGAAATATCGCCCCAGGCACCTTTAAAAAGCATGCTGCGCAGACGTGTGCTCAATGGGATGGATGATTTACGGGGAGGACAATAGGGGTTTAAGGGTGCGTGTTCAGCCAGCAAAAACGGTTTGAGAGAGAGAGAGAGAGACGTAGGGGAGCGAGAGATAGAGACATAGAGGGACAGAAAGAAATACATAGAGAGACACACAGACTTATTATTATTATTCAAGATGACATGCCATTCTTCGTATGGGCAACAAATAGCAATACAATAAAAAGACTGCAAACAATGTCTTGAGGCTTGTAAGTATATTCACGTAAACAGATTCATTCACAGATCATAACCAGAATAGGATGATAAACATAAACATACATTTATTCATTATAATTATTTTATGTTAAATAGTATATTTTGCACATTGCCGTTTAAAGGCACCCAGTGCAACTTTCGAGGCTTAAAAAGAAACATTCAATTTCTAGTCTTTTTTACACGTAGTAAGTTTCAATAACTCCATACCATTACATACCGACATTTAAGCAGCAAAGATGAGACGTCGTTGTGTGGTGAGAACTGATACAAAATCGATAACAACAACAATGCCGCCATTTTCTTTATTTTTTGTAACCTACAATAAATAAAGCAGGCTTCCAGTCAATGGAAAAATGGCTTCTCCCCACCGGCGATTGTTGTTGTTTACGATTTTCTATCAGTTCTCACCACACAACGACGTCTCATCTTTGCTCCTTGAATGTCGATATGTAATGGTATGGAGTTATTGAAACTTACTACGTGTAAAAAAGACTAGAAATTGAATGTTTATTTTTCATTGAATGTTTACATAAAGTTGCACTGGGTGCCTTTAAAACGTAGCTTCGTGATTATCCACAAGAAAATGTTCATTTCTCAATTTCTGTATTTTGGGCATCCAAACACGAAGATAGTTTCACTTTAATACGTTAATGAGTTACAAGAATCTTAACCCCCAAAAATTGAAATGTAGCGGTTTCTACTTCTAATCATCAGTAGCAGGAAGCAGAATTCAAACATTGTCTACCACACACAACTCTGTACCTAAAGAGAAACGTTTATCACACAAAGGTGCAATTTAAAACCAGAGAGGCGAGTGGGAAAATAGTTCTGACGTCAGTTCAAGTAATAAATTAGTGTGGAAAGCTGTGTTGAAGACAACTTCTGTCATTCCACACAGCTCTGCTATAAACGGCGTGTCAGTATACCCATTGAGTACATACACAGTACACACACGTCAACCTGTCATGTAAGCCTTTAAACATGACAAGAATCAATCAACTAAATTCAGATTTCGGTTTTTGGGGTTTGGATAAGCTTTCCTTTTTTTACATTAAAATTAAATATCTTAAATTAACAAAGTGTTTTCATTCACAGCCAAATGTATTTGATAAATATAATAAACATATTTTGGATAACTATTGAATTCAATCCTATTGTACTATCCAAAAATATTTATTTAATGTGTGCGTAGAAAGGAGATCTCAAGCATTCCTATATGCTCTCTGATATTGGCGTGGAATGGCACTCTTGTCAGGCCCCACACCTTTGCAATCACATTTAATTAAACTGCTGGTCCATGTCATGTTCGATTAGACGGCTCATTTAAAATAATCCCCAGCCAAAACACAAAACTCTGAATGCATCCTCAGGCTGGTTTCACAGTGGTTCCCTGACTCAGCATACGGTGTTGTTACTCCAACCACATGGCTCCATTGGTAGACGGCTTCAAACATATTGTTCACACACTCATCAAAGTGAAATGTTTAGAAGAGATTATAGTAAAAGATGCATCGTTTGCATGCATATCCATATGGGGCAGGATGGTCTACGGTTGGGCTAATCCGAGTTCCAGTTGGTCGATACTGGATTCAAACCCCCATGGCCACAGTTCACCTGTTTGTGCCTTTGAGCAAGATGCCCTGACCTCTGAAAATATATGTAAAAATACATGAACAAAGCTCAAAGGCACAAATACTTCACAGATGCAATACCTCTGAAGTATTATGATGACCTGCAGTGTAGTCATCCTAAACACAATGGCAGGTCACAGGCCTGGTTCAATGTTCTACAGTCAAAGAGTTTGTGTTGTGAGCGAAAAAGTGGCTGCTTGGAAAGTGAGATCATCACAGCGACCAATCGTGGCCCTGACGCTCCATTTGAAGCCCACCCAAAGCCTGCTGATCTGACTGGCAGGTAAACACTGAGTTAATTACTGGAGTCAAGCTAAATCCATTCATGTTTGAGTACTAATATTTCTCTACAGACATTGTTTTTGTCCTTTTTTCATTCCGGAATTACATCCTTTAAATGGTCTAAAATGTGTTTGATAAATTTGCGTTTAAATATTTACAAATATGGTTATTAATTAAACATGCATTTGAATTTGATCTCCTTTCATTGTTTTCCCTATTCAAACTTTATGTTTTCCAAGTTCGTCCCCTATTCTTCCCACATTGAGCACTTTGAAATGTTGTTTTTTAAAGGGATATCCATAAAGTTTTTAACATTATGTTTGACAGTCAGCCTCAAACTTCTCTCAACCTGCTCCTTTTGGCCTTCCAGGAGAAACCTTTAAACACGGCCAGCCTAGAACCAGCAGCACAGTGCCGAGGAAGTCGCTCCAGGAGTGGGGCGGACTTACTCATTAAATTTGCAGCAGCAGCAAGTTGACCCGGCCAAGCAAGCCGGGCTCAAGTTCCCTTGCAGAGTGCGACGCCAACATGAACATCTGCCATTTCAGACGGTGGCAAACTTGTGACATCACAAGTGAGGCTGTTAGCCAAGACGGTACAGTGGATCTTCGATCATCTCTGTGTTGCTGGGGATCGTCATCTATCATTCATGGGTCTGGGTGGACCTGCTCCCACTTTTGATGTCACAAGTGGATAGATTTTGAAGTCATGGTCTATAATGAGGAAACATGCATGCGCCCTTTAACCCTGTGGTCTGGGTGTTGTGGTGAAAAGGTACAAGACAAACACCTGAGACCGCCCAAATCACGCCACTGAGTCCATCTCAGTTAGTCCATTGGTGTCTGCACACTAATCTATTGGGATCGGAGCATTCAAGTTACATTAATGAGCAAACTGATCATTTTTTATCTGGCTATTTGTAGATTGTAGTTTCTCACGTTATTAAGAATTGTTCTGCTTAAATCAAAAGAGTTGAAGTTCAAAATTGACGGTATGGGATGTGTCCGGCATAAAGACTATAGGGTCTGTATTCATCGACCTATCTGTCCGCACGTTGTGCTGCAAATAGTGAAAATAAACGTATGTCTGACACAACACCCGAGAAACCCACCACATACCTCATCAACAAGTGTCCCAAATAACTTTGATGAGACACTGCCTACACCCCCCCCCCTCCCCCCAAGAAGAACGAATAGAAATGGCCAGAGGACTCCCAGACACCACACATACCACGGGAACACCGGGTCCCAGGGCGAAGGAGAGGGTGAGTGGCTGATCATCACTCACTAACACTTGGGGGGGGGGGGGAGCGTGGAGCTGGGAGATGTGGTGGTGGTGGTGGTGGTGGTGGTGGTGGTGATGGTGGTGCTTCAGGCCAGGCTATTTTTATCAGGACAGCTGCTGTCCTCAGGAGTGTCTGGATCTGGGAGCATTCCGTTTCCATCCCAAGAAAAATAACGGCCTCAAAAGCTGAAGGTTGGATGATAGAAGAAATATATCATCCAAATATTTGTTGTTTACAGAGCGAATGGGGACAATCGTGAACTAGTGTCCGCGGCACTGGCAGAGTGGTCATCCTGGGGGGATTAAACTGCCCTAAGCTTATCCTCTTTGGCTTAAAGCATTAAAACCATTAGGCTCCGTTACTGCGCTGGTACCTCGCTTTATTTCATTAGCAAACACCAGTAATTAAAGTGTTTAAATCACGCATACACAAACTTACTCAAAACAGGTCACTTTTTTCTTTTTGAAGGGACACTTCCAAAAGCATACCAAAAATATTTAATTTTGTACGCAAACGATATTGTAATATTAGATCCAAAAGGCTCATGGCTGTTGGATGGTCGGTCTATTTTGGAGAGCTGGAGGGGCTCCACTTCAGAGAGTCTCTACAAGGCATCAGGGGGGCCAGTGAAGCACTCCTCCTTCCCCAATCGGAGGCAGGGCCGCCCACACACACTTTGACACACACATTCCGATGCCACACAGCGGTCGGGACCCTCTCGCTCTGCCAAGTGAGACACGCGAGATAAGCCGGTGAGAGCGACAGGGATACGCGCCCCGGTTGTAAGGATTTGGGGGGGGTATTTTGGGGTCGACGGTCGCAGTGACACAAGGTCCATGCACCCATGTATGCCGTCAGTTCTCGTTACAACAAGCAGTGTTGTAGCAAAGCTAGCTACAGCTGGAACTACTGGTGGGAGAACCGTTTGAATATTAAAAAGGTTGAATCACATACGAAGCAAGAAGATCAAATCCCTTCCGATGAGGATTGTGATGTTAAAAGGCTTCCGGTTTTACTACCCGGTGTCACATGAAGATTCATCACGAGCCACACTTCAGTCTCACTTTTTGACGTCACAAATGTAAATGGGGGTTTTCCCTGGTTGTGAAAATTGGGCCGTTTGACCATTGCAGATTTAAACTGTTTTAGAACAGTAACATAGAATGTTTCATCTATGAACAATGGGCCATTAAAACAATTTGCAATAAATGGCGGTTTCTGAATTGTTTGCAAATCAATGGTCCTTTTTTGTGTCATTATTCAACAAAGAAAACCCAATCTATAAAACACTGTAATCAGGTAAATGTTTTAAACCGGCAATCAAAGTTCTCGGAAACCCTGAGTTACTGTAAAGTATGAGAAAACATTACTAGATTTATTATTGCCAATCATGGTATGACAGCAAGAATTTATTTAAGAACAGCATAATTTATTTGAATAAAATGATGAGGATGGAAGTAGGACTGAGTAATAATTAAATACGATCATTCATCTTTGAATGGCATTGTATGGTCGTTACATGCAGACACAGATCCATCATGATGCCCAGCCTTATCGTCTAAACGCATGATAAGATATTCCCTTAAATCAGTGAGAGGAGAACAGTTTTAGTCTAACACTATAAACACTTCAATAGAATGACCCTTACTCAGACCATTTAGAACGGTATTTTAAATGACTGAATTAGTGAAGCATTAGTGATTTGTGCTCTAAACATGAACGCTGATGACAAAGATAAGCTCTGAATATTGGTTACCACAAGACGATAACCATAATGAAACGCATAGCTCTCTTTTAAACCTATTACTTATAAAACACAACACTACCTTTTCTACCAAAAGTCATTTATTTTGATAAAAATAAAGTTTGAAATAACATGTTTACAAATAAAATTGTGTTGACAAATTACATAATTCAACTGATTTCTGGATGTGAGGCAGAATGAACTCTGGGTTTGACTGAAGATAGTGTTAGCCAATGCTAGCTCCTCCAACTGGCAAACGTTTTTGCTGGCGATCTGTTGACACAAACCAAAAAACAAAAGTGCAGAAAAGTTAGATTCATATAAAAGGGTTACATTATTTAAGGCTTTAAGATTTTTTTTCGTTTTCTTCTATCAAAGCATTTAAACGTTTGCCATTTAAAGAAGATGAATAAAGTGAAAGTCTGCATTAGAATAAATTGTGTCGTTGTCTTTCTGTGGCCTGTGGTTGTTAGCTTAGAATACTAATGACAGAGTAAAACTACTTTTACAAGCCAAGTCATATCACCGCTCCCAGTCAAAGACCTCAGCATTGGCAGTTTAATCGACTGAGTCATATAGCAGACACTTTTACCTTGAGGGACTTAAGAGTACACAGTCAAATCTGACTGCGTACTGGAACAGTAACAACCATTTACAAGCACTGCATGACCAAGAGTAGCATGTCAATCACAGAATAAGGGTTGTGTGTGTGTAATGAGCAGGTGACTAGTGGAAACCGGTGAAGACCGAGAGATAGGAGACATCTGTCTGAGTGAACACGCCCACTCGTGATGTCACAAAGGGATAAGAGTTGGAAAGGGCATGTGATTGCTTATAAACTGGACACCTGGAGCTGGGATTGGGGCCCTTTGAAACACACACGCCATGGTGTACTGGTCCATGTGACACAAACAGGTGAGAGAGAGAGTCCAGAGAGAGAGACCAGAGAGAGAGACCAGATAGACCAGAGACCAGATAGACAGACAGAGGACAGAGACAGAAAGAGAGAGAGAAAAGCCAAGCCGAGGTAAACAATATGGCATATCCTGTAATATAAGAGCATATATAAAAAAAAGACCCAAAAATATGCAAACACACACAGTACTTACTGATCTGGGGACGTGAAACTACCTCCAGAGAATCCTACCGGAAAGAAAATACATTCACATCAAAACATCCGGATCTTATTCATCTAAAATGTCTTCCTGTGTCTAAGGTCAACAATAACCCAATGGATGTTCACTGACGTCTAAAAGAAAATACGAAATAGCTACCATTCAATACGGAACATTAACTCAATACAACCAACTTATCAGTCATGGTATTAAGTATTCTAGTGTTTCAGATTTATTAAATAACCACTCAATGTTCAGTCAATAAATCATCCATCATTTTAAATTGCGATGTAATATGTGTGACGGAGAATGTGCCTCTCCGTTCCTTTACACTATGTACACGTTTACGACACTAATTCATGTGAGGTGCGGTAATAAAAAGCCCACGTCACGGGGGGGTCGACATACTGTTGGGACCCACCTCCTTGGGGCTGCTGCTGCTGCTGCTGGCCGAGGCCCCCGAAGCCCCCCTGCTGGGCCCCGAACACGGGGGCCTGCTGGGCCAGGCCCCCGAACGAGGGCGGAGCGCTCTGATTGGCTAGAGCGCCAAAGGAAGGCGCGCTCTGGGGAGAGGCGAAGCTGTGTGGGGGAGGAGGGGGGGGAGAGGTGTTAAAGAGGAGTCAGAATCCGGGTGGGTTACGACCGGGTGGGCCTGCTGTGAGCTGGGGGGGGGGTCGGTGTCCACGCCCGCTATGATGGTAACCGGTGGCAACCGGGCCTAGACTGAGCCACAGGCAGGGGAGTCATGAGCGAACCCCAAACACTGGAGGCAACGCTGAAGGACAAAGAGGCAGCCTCGTGGATCTAATGAAAGAAATGTAATTCAATCCGAGATGTATGAGGAAGTATTGGTCAAATGTGGAGTCAAGCACAGCTTTCTTTATTTTTTATCAAATGACATTGCTCCAATACGAGGAAAAACATCAATGCACAATCTTGAAGTGAAGATCGAGAACAGAACGGGACATGCTACAAACAACGCACGTTTTCTTGTGGTTAATCACAATTCACAGAATTCTTTAGCATCTGCTAAACTACGCTACGAGCTGAATATTTTGTTTAGCTAGTTCGCATCTTGCCTGATAATTTGCTAATTAATGTAGTGCCAAAAGCACCGCTGCATAAACGAAAGACAAAACTTGTCAGGTGTGAAAATATATGATGATCAGCCAAAATTAAAACGCCTTCTATTTGGGGGGAAAGAGAGGAGAGGGGGTGTGCGTGTGTGCAGAGGGGGTGTTGGGTTATGTCATCTTGTCTACCGGATGCAGGTCCAATTTGAGAATCTGAAGCGGGAGGGTGACGGGGGGAGGGGAAAGGGTGAAGCAGAGAGCAGCTTAATCTGCACGAAGCAAGCCCCCCCACACACACACACACACACACACACACACACACACACACACACACACACACACACACACACACACACACACACACACACACACACACACACACACACACACACACACAGGGATTATCTGAGGGGAATAATCCAGTGCTGCATGGAGCTGTTTTTTGGCCTCAACTCCAGACTCACTACAGTCTAGATCCCAAAGAATAACATGAACTTCCTAGTCTTCCCATGAGGCCTGGGTCCTGAGGAAAATGCAATACAATTGTAAAGTATTATTATTCATCACTGGGAGGAGGAGGTCCTGTGTGGCCTCTCATTCTTCCTCTTCCTACCCTTCTGGGGTTCTTACAGAGTTGCCCTTTCCAGTCTGAGGACTAAAAGCAACATTTCGTCAACTTTCCCACCATCAAACAGCTTTGGTTAAGACTTATTCAATGATGTGTTGAAGGCACGTAGTGAGACAGTTTCCGTAAGCACAACAGAATGAATGGGATTGGAAAAATAAATGGATCACTTCACACTCGACAAAGAGTCATGACATTTCCCAAAGATCATATTAAGCCAATATAATATTGTCTTATGTTTAGGGGCAATAATATTGTGGGCCTGTGAAGCCCCCTGTGAATACGGGTGATGATGAAGATGATTATTATTATATTACGAAATAAGTAATGGGATGGTAAAAATAAAGTAACAATGAAATACTCAACGTAAATGGTAATAGCAGTGATTCCTTTTATAGTAGGGTTGCACCGATTTTTCGGCCATACATCGGCATCGGCCGAATTTTGCCTTGTTCACTAACACCAGACATACACCACTGTGATTCTTCACAAAAATAAACTCTCATTTGAAAGAAGGTTGTTTCATAAATTTGCGTTTTTGAATTTGTGCTCATTCAAAGACAATGTGAAGAAGGGCTGAAAGACTGAAGTGGGGGAATAAATAACCAAAGAATAATAACAAAACATTGCGTCGGCTTTCAGCTTAACTGTTATTGTAAGAATCTGTATCAGTATCAGGAATATGAACTGTCCAAAAAAACAACTGCAATCTAAATGTGAGTTGAATAAATAAATAAGGCGCTCACCCGAACCCTCCGACGTTGGAGGCCGCTGTGCCCTCACCAAACACCTTCCCCGCCGGGGAGCCCATGCTGGCACCCATGCTGGCACCCATGCTGGCACCCATGGGGGCACCCATGGCTGATCCCATGGCCGATCCCATGGTGGCATTGCTGAAGGCAGGGGCGGAGCCAAAGGCTGCCCCGCCCCCAAATGCTGGGGTTCCCCCGAAAGAGGGGGGGCTTCCGAACACAGGAGCGCTGCCAAAGCCACCTAGAGGAAATAAATAAGTTAATTAATAAATTAATGCGTTTTGAAGATGCCCGGTTCCCTGGTTTGGAGGCATTGGATACGTCCGTCCTCTCGTTACGTACTTAATTATTGAATCGGTGTACATGGTCCGAAGTCAATACTTGCTGAAATATTTTGACCCATTTTATGTTAACACATGGAAATTCTAGCACCGCTTTCACTTGTTGGCTTAAACCCGGGCGGATGATGGCAGGGAGACAAGGTGACCGTGAGGGAGACGCATCGCCGTGTGAGGGAAACCAGCAGTGGGGTGTGTATGGCCATGAGACAGAAGGTAAGCTGCATTACCCCGCTGGGCAGATAGAGCCAATTATGATATAGTAATGATAACATTTATTAATTAATAAAATAAAAAAATAAAAGATATATTTTTAAATGATATATATATATATATAATATATTTATATGAATAAAAAAGGAAATAAAAATATAGAATAAAAGCAACAAACATTAAAATAATGAAAGAAAAAGTACACATGTTACCATCTGTCAGATGCTTAAATGACTTATTCCATCCCACCTGGCTCCCAGGTGATTGTAATCAGAGAACAGGTGATATCAATCACCAATCAACCAGCTGGCTAACGGGCCGTGGCACT
This sequence comes from Gadus macrocephalus, assembly GCF_031168955.1. Lineage (NCBI taxonomy): Eukaryota > Metazoa > Chordata > Actinopteri > Gadiformes > Gadidae > Gadus > Gadus macrocephalus. The sequence continues at coordinate 8,347,428 of NC_082400.1, forward strand.
GCGCCCCGATTGGCTGTCCGTCACAACAGCAGTTATGGGATCACAAGTTTACCATAACTACACTACGCTACCGTTTGATTAAGAGACGAAAATAAACTTTCGCAGCTGTATTATATACAACAATTGATCACTCAAGACCAAGGCTTCAGAAGGGTGTGAAAAGGAGCAGTAGAGGCAAGGCGCGCTGAAATTACAGCTTGGTGAGCAGAGATCCTCGGGTGAATTATTTATATACTGGGTGGTAACGTGATAACCACCACTACGTAAAGTGCGTAGTATCAGTGGTCATCCTATACTAAGAGAAACTACACAAATACTAGAGTCGCTGTAAAATGTACCATGTCAATATATATCATTATGATTTTTCTATACTGTTTACTCTCCTTACCACACTAACAAGGAGAAACAAACAAAAATTATAAAACGCTTGCATTATGTACAAAGGCAATACAATTTTACTTCTATAATTTGGCATTATTAATTAATTTGTCTTATTTTTTAGTTTAATTGCCATTTTACTGAAGGCTAAACATGAGTAGATTGCAGAAGTTCATCATGGGGCCCTGTTGCGACAGAACTGCCGTGGTAGATTACAAAACTTATTTCTGTACTGTTCATCTGTGCCAACATGATAAGGTGAGGCGATCGCTCATATACTCCATATACACTGTATACACTATAACCACGAGGACAAAGGGTCATTGGCTGTGTCCCAAACGGAAGACAGCTGCCTGCGGCCTTGCTGTCTGGCGGGGCAGTATCTAATGGAGGCTGCGTTTAGGTATGAGGTTACCTGTAAAGGAGACGTGGCCGGGACGTACTTCCAAGGGAGCAATGCGCCGCGACATCACGATGTCGGCAAAGTACAGACAGTTGACGAACGTCCACACACGTGTCTTAAATGAGCATGACAAATCTGGGACTCCACTGTCGATTTCTCGGTCAAAACGAGAATCAGAGGTTCAACTAAGTCAATATAATTGATATCTGAATATAAACTCGGGGCTGTGCTTGCCATTGTATTTCTCCTCTCGTCTGAGCAGCAGACTGGCTGCACGGCATTGTTGGGGGATCCAGACCAACGGAGGATACGTCTCCGTCTGTGCTGCTTGCAACATCGGCCAAGTAGCAGACTCCTCCGCATGCGGCGGTGTTTGTGAATACTCGACTGAGACACGACCTGCCTTCGACCATGGCCTGAACAGCCGTTCGGGGGGCCAGCCGCGGCATCCCCGTTGTGCTCACATCCAGTGGGTTCTTTTCACAGGGGGCGTCGTTCGCCCAGAACAAACGCAGGTGCTGCACCACCACTTATTATGGGTCAGCAGATACGATGCACCAGGGTCGAGGGTCAATCAGGGACAGCGTCCCTAGTTTGGGCTGGCGTCAGGAGGGACACCTGTGTTTATCCTACCACGAAGCCTCTGTGAAAAGAGGCTATCGGTATTATTAGAAAAATATTGACTCGGTACGCCTTTTGCTTTTGATCGAACGGCGTGCATTACTGGGGGTGTCGGCGCAGCACAGCTGGTGGTCTTATCTCTCAGAGCACATGGGTCCCTCACTCCCCTGAACACTGCCTCGATAGGAACGACTGAAGATAGACCTGCTACGAGTGAATGCTGGAAACTCCCCGCAGGCCTGACGACCGGATAGTGTTGTCGTCGGGGGGCGTTGGATTCCCAGGCAGAAGGTTCTTGGTTCGAACCCCAATGTCCTCAGCCTATCTGTAAGCACATCCTTGAGCACGATGCCCATCCTATACCTTGCTCATGCATTCATTAATGAATGCATCCGATTTCACTTTAAGTGCCTTTGGATACAGGGTACCCTCCATACCTTGGCAAGTAGCTAAATTGATGTCTAGGCAATTTTTCCAGCCTCAAAGTGCTTCACAGCAAACATTAAACAACCCTTCCCTAACCCCTATTAAGGGCAAGTAAAAGCTCTCCTTATCATCAAGGAAGGAACATAAAGAAGAAATACGTCACCCCCTCCTCCAGGGAAGGTTTGGCGCGCTTTGATGACATCACAGGCCAAAATAATGGCAGCATGTATGTGATGAGTCTATGGGGTGATGTAGACATGTTGACCAGTGACTAGTAGTAGTTATAACATCCGACAACAGTAGTTGTAACGTCAACAAGAATAGGGATAGAACTGGGTTTGTGCGCACATTCAGAGACAGAGACACAGAGAAAGAGAGACAGAGAGACAAAGAGAGAGCGAGACAGAGACAGAGAGAGCAGTACAGATGTGTTAGTCAGGGGGGTGTGGACCTGGTTTGGTGGGGCTGGCGAAGGAGCCGAAGCCCTGGGAGGCCACGCTGCCGGCCCCCGCGCTGAAGGTCCCGCTGGCCTTCTGCTCGCCGAACGCCGTCTGGCCGAAGCCGAAGCTCTTGTTGGCGCCGCCACTGCCGAACAGACCGGCTCCACCTAGAGGACGGGAGACGCACAGCATGCGCTCTTATATTTGAATGACGTTTAACCATCAATCTATTGCTTTAATACATATTTATTAGAGCTGTCAGTTAAACGCGTTATTAACGGCGTTAACGCAAACCAATTTTAACGGCGTTAAAAAAATTATCGCGCGATTAACGCAAATATTTTATTTACAAAAAAACAAAGAAGCAGTAGCCTGACTGCTATGTTCAAATGACATTTGTTCAAAGCAGTCGTTTAATTGCACTATAGGCTCTTTTTTTGTATCGTCCTGTTTTGATCAGTATATGCCAATGTTGTTTCCAATAAAAAATCATTTGCACAAGACAAGCCGATGCACTTCACCATGTTGATAAGAGAATTAAAATGAGAAGAATTATGGGACAAAAAAATCAAGGGATATTTAGCATAGAAAAAGAATTTGCGATTAATCGCGATTAATCGTGAGTTAACTATGACATTAATGCGATTAATCACGATTAAATATTTTAATCGCTTGACAGCTCTAATATTTATTATTATTTATATGTTGTTAACGAGCTAAGGGTTATGTGTCTTGCACATGGATGGTAGAATGTGGACATTGAGGTTTGAATACATGTATTAACTACTTTATCGATACTGTGTATATTTGAAGTACAGGTGACGCTTGCCTGGTCATTAAAATTAAACTATAATAATAATAATATGATATAATAATATAATATAATAATAAAGCCAGACGAGGTGTCCATTATCAGGAATTAATGGGCGAGGCGGAGGCCTTAGAACCTTAGCTTTATTACTGATAATGGATTGATTACAGTTTAATGCATCTTTCACAATTTACCAGCTCTCGTTTTGAAGGCTGAACAGACAATTTGACTGGAACTACTTAGCAGGTGTCCGTATATCAGGGGTTAATGCACACCCCGCAGCCAATCAGAATCGAGTATTCCCCCAGACCATGGTATAAACACAGATTTTGCATCTACTGTCAAGTATAAATTCTATTTTAATAATATTGGTTCCATCTTTTCCCACTAGCAGCGTGATGGGAGTGAAGGCTTAAGTTCAAAACCAAGATGGAGCCGAGATGGCCGCTGAGAACCAAGATGGAACCAAGATGGCCGCCTGTGGCTACTCTGCAGATAGTAGATACGTTAGACCAATCAGGAACCAGTAGGGCGGGCCCTCCTACCTGGCTGGGCGGGCTGGCCGAAGCCTCCGGGGGAGGGGGCGCCGGGGGCCCCGAAGGGGTTCTTGTTGGCCGCGTCTTCGCTGGGCTTCCCGCCCAAACCGCTGAAGAACCCGCCTCCAGCCCCGCCGCCGCCAGGGGTCCCGGCGGGGCTGGACCCGAACAGACTGCCACCGCTGGGCTGCTGCTGCTGCTGGGGAAATTAGTTTGATGGTCATCATTACCTTATTTTGTCAATTATTAAACAGAACCATCCCCTGTTTAATATCTATGGTTTTAAGACGTATGTACGTCACAAATTGGCAGGTGGGGATTAGGCCTCTTGCTCAGTATTTCTTATAGCAAACACAAGAAAGCAGACGCTTCCTTCCAAATGAAGAAGTGTTTTAAGAGGACATATCATCAATGAGCGAGTAGGAGTTAGCATCTTTCCCCAGGACGTGGTACAGGCTCGAACCCGGCACCTTTGGCCAAGAGTAAAACACCCCATCCACTAGACTACCCTCAGGATCCCAGGTCGGGAATCGAACCTGGTTCCCCGACAAGACGCGATGTCTACGTGGTTAATGCCGTGCCATTCAAACACACAGTGTGTTACTGCAGCAGTCAGGGTGCTATTGGATCAGGTGACATGACAGATGGATGAAGAGGACGTGGTGGATGAGGAGGAGGTGGTGGTGGTGGTGGTGGTGGTGGTGGTGGTGGTGGTGGTGGTGGTGGTGATAGTGGTGGTGGTGGTGGTGATAGTGGTGGTGGTGGTGATAGAGGTGGTGGTGGTGGTGGTGGTGGTGGTGGTGGTGGTGGTGGTGGTGGTGGTGGTGGTGGGGGGGAGGTACCTGGCCAAACACGCTGGCTCCAGCGCTAGGCTGCTGGCCAAACACCGAGGGGGAGGAGGAGCTTCCGAACGCTGCGGGGAGAAGAAGAGTGAAGCAGGTTAACCGAAACAGCAGGGGAACGTGGAGGAGAGGCCTCAGCCTGAGAACCAGCCATCTAGTAGGTTTAATACTAAGTAGAATACCAATAGTAGGAGTTGGAGAGAGAATGAAGATCCATACAAAATAGCTCAGAATTCCTCGGTGATGTCAAAAGTATAGCTGACATAACATTATGCATAGAGTACATGTATGATATACGTGTAAAATCCACAAAGATACATTTTTAATGTCCTCCACAATTCAAGAATCACATTGGCAGTGAGTGTTCTGTGCGTGTGTGTGTGTGTGTGTGTGTGCTGCCCAAAGGCAAGTTAATGAATTGATTTTGAGGCTCATTCAATTTCTTGCTCATTAATCTATTGGTGCCCAGAGACTATAAACTGAGGAAGCCTGGGGTGAAATACAGGGGGATGAGATGAGTAATCTTTGAATTATGCATCTTAAACTTTATCACTGCATTAATTAAGGAGAAATCAGATTCATTTGGATATGAAGATGATGTGGTTATAACACGGCCATGGCCATAACCTTCTTTGACAGCCCAAAAAAAAAAGAGTGTACTAAAGCTGTCATTCTAACAAGGATGAATCGATTTGGGTCGAAACAAGCAGTGACATCACAACCTATAGGAAAAAAAAAAGGTACAATGCACACAGAAACGTGTGCGTTTTGACATCATTGGATTGAAGAAGTGGACCACTGTGATGTAACAGAGGGGAATGTGGAGAATGTCAGAATTGTAACCCGCCGGACCTCAGACAAACGGTGAATCCGTTTAAACTCGGAAACAAGGCGAGGCGTGGGAGAGTCACGCCGGTACTATTACTGACCCGTCAGCTGTCTTCACCGCCACACCAAGGTTAAACTGTTACACGTGTGTGTGTGTGTGTGTGTGTGTGTGTGTGTGTGTGTGTGTGTGTGTGTGTGTGTGTGTGTGTGTGTGTGTGTGTGTGTGTGTGTGTGTGTGTGTGTGTGTGTGTGTGTGTGTGTGTGTGTTAAAAAGGAGCAGGGAGGGAATTCGAAGAATCTTGGGGAATGGAGGAGCCACCGCCCCTCCCCTCTTTAAGAGCTCAAGTCTGAACCAAATCTCACAGCAACTGCTGGAGCGGGCATAAGACACTTCATCCCCGGCCCTAAAGCTGATCCCAAATCTAATATGCAGGCCTATTTTAGGTTGGTTGCCCTCGCTTCCCTCGAGCTGGTAGGGCAGATGTAATAATAGTAGGAGCATTAAATGTTTTAATTTATTTGACTCTCCTCCCCCTGGGGTAGTAAGTTCAATTTGTTCTACATTTCATTGGTTGGATTCTTGTTATTGCAGTTTGGCACTCAATGTCTGCAGTTATTTTTGCTGTGCAGAATTCATATTGTAGTTCTATTTTACATACTTGACTTTATTGCATTTCTACATTTATTGCATTTATTGTCCTCCTACAATCCAACTGGGTGTTTGTTATGGTTTTACATTCTATATTGGCATTTATTCTAGTTTTACATTTCTTACTGGCCTTATTGTAGTTCTACATTCCCTAGTGGCTTTTATTGTAGTTCTTAATTTTACATTGCCCTTTATAATAGCTCAAAGTTCCATATTGGCCGTTCTTGTAGTTTTGAATTCTATACTGGCCTTTAATGTAGCACAACATGATATATAAGCATAATTATATAGCATTCCAAGCTTAATGGCACATGGATAAACAGAAAGGGCGGTGAATTAATGTTAATTAGTTAATTCATTCGTGGTGGACCACGGCCCAACGTGCCTTGAGAAAACATGCCCTGAAGTCTCTCTGGGGATTAGTTATGGTGGAATATAAAACTGTGAAAATCAGAGGAAAAGCCAGGCTAAGCAGCCCTAACACAACGCTGTGTAATAAATCCCATGTTAATACTCCAGGGTTCACCTCAGTTTCTCTGGGTGTTAGCATTTATATTGGCTTATGCCCACTACTGCGCTGAGCCTTGGGTCCATACAGAAAGAGCAAACTCTGTTGTTTTGTGTGTTTGTTTGTCCTTAAAGCAAAAAAACTGCAGAAATTAATTGTGCTCGCCGGGCTCAAACAAACTATCCCTTCTGTGTTGCGCCCCTGGAAATGCAAACCCCCTTAAAATGAAACCCTCTGAGCCGTCCTCGTGAGACTCACCGGAGGGCTGGCTGAAGCTGAACCCGGTGGAGGCCGTGGTGGTGGTGTTGCTCCCGAACACGGGCGCGTGTCCGAACCCGGGGCTGGGCTGGCCGAACGCGGGGGCCGCGCTCTGCCCGAAGGGCCCCGCACCGCCGCCGCCGCCGCCACCGCCGCCGCCGCCGCCGGGCGAGCCGGTGGCCACCGACCCGAAGGAGAAGGAACTGGCGTTGTTGGCGGTGGCTGCTCCGAACACACCGCCCCCTCCGGCGCCCGCGGCCGCCCCCATGTTGACCGCGGGGGCCGGGGATCCAAACGCCGGGCCCCCGAAGGAGAAGCCCCCGGGGCCGGTGGCGCCGGCGGCGGCGGGCTGGCCGAACCCGGTCGCCTGGCCGAAGAGGGACTTCCCGAATCCGGTTCCGGCGGGAGCGCCGAACGCGGCCGAGCCGAATCCGGTGGGGGCCGGGGGGGAGGGGTCAGCGGCCGGCTGGCCGAACACAGAGGAGGTGGTGGTGGTGGCGGGGGCGGCGGCGGCGGTGGGGTTGGTGACGGTCGGGGTGAGCGTGGTGGCCGTGGCCTCCGAGGCCGTGTTGATGTTGGGCCCCTCCGGGATGCTGCTCGCCGTCGTGGAGACGGGGGCGGGGGGGGGCTGGGCGAAGATGGACCCCGGCGTGGGGGAGGCGGCGGCGGTGGTGGACGCCTGGTACGACGGCGGCGGGGGGGCCGCCTGGGGGACGGGCTGCAGGGGGGCGGAGCCTAGGGTCGGGTCGGGCCCCGTGGCGGGAGGCAGGGCTTCCCCTGTGGGGGGAGCGAGGTCCGGGGCCTGGGGCTGAGGGGCCTCTGTGGCGGTGGTGGGGGGGGTGAAGTAGGCCGGGGGGGCAGGGGAGGGGTCAGGCGACACCGCGATGACCGGCGTGGGCGCCGGAGGCGTCGGGGCCCGCGGCGCACTCGCCGCGGGCTCTGAGGCGGGCGTGGCCGGGGGGGCCGCCGCCGGAGCCGCCTCTACGACAGACGGAGAGGGGGCGGGCATCGAAGGCTCCGGGGTGGCGCCCGGCGGCCCGGGCTCCTCGGGGGAGTCCAGGGGGCTGGCGGCGGCGGCGGTGGCGGCGGCCAGCAGGCTGCTGAGCGTGGGCATCGCTGCGGCGTCCGCCGACGGTGGCGGCGGCGGCGAGGAGAAGCCCAGCTTGGCGCTCGAGTCGGGCGGTCGGAACACGCTGCCCGAGCTCGCCGTCACGGGGCCCTTGGCGAGGTCGGCGGCGGGGGCGGGGCTGCCGCCGCCGAAGCTAAACTGCGCCGCGGCTTCGCCGAAGGAGAACTTGCCGTAGGCCGGAGCCTCCTCCTCGCCCTGGCCTACGCGCAGCCCCGAGAAGCTGCCCAGCGTCTCGCCGCCGGTGGGCGTGGGGGCCTGGGGCTCCACGACCCGGAGGGCCGGCGTGGTGGAGGAGGGCCGGGCGGGGTCCCCTGACACGTTGGGGGGCGGGGTGGACGAGGAGGTGCTGACGCCCAGCGCCGGGGAGCTGGACTTGGAGGCGAAGGAGAAGGGCTCCTCGCCGGCCGAGCCGAACACACTCTTGCCGAAGGCAAACTTACTCATGTCCTTCCCTGAAGAGGACGAAGAGGGAGGGAGGAAGAGGACGTTAGGGAATGATGCTGGGCATTCATTGAAGGTTCAAAGTGTAATTTTTTAATCCTATCTTTCCTATAAATTGTGGCTCGGGAGGTATGACTTGGGGAATCAAATGAGAAACAAATGTGATGATGGGACTAATATGACATATATAGGTCGATACCCGGCTCCTCCTAGCTGTGCCGAGTGTCGAGGTGTCCCTGAGCACCTAACCCTAATGCTCCCGACGAGCTGGCTGTCGCCTTGCATGGCTGACTCTGCCCTCGGTGTGTGAAGGTGTGCATGAATGGGGGACTGTCAGGCAATATTGTAAAGCACTTTGGATAAAAGCGCTAGAGAAATGTTCCATTCACCATATATGGCCTTCGATATCATATCATTCGTACTGCATGAGAGTAAGGAAGCTGTGTGGGAGACGTGTTAGGAACGATTCTAAAAATACGGCATTCACCACCCAGGCTTCCAAATGAACCATTGAACACGGCTTTGTTCGACGGACTGTCAGCGCGTTAGCTTGAATGTTATTCGTAGAAACTACGATCGTTTTGATGTCTTTGGCTTGATGGTTTAAAGCTCTTATTCAATAATAAATAATAGTGAAGCTCTGTCAATCTGCGACCTTTGCTAGGTAATAAAGGTGATGTTGTTACCTGTGCCTCCAGATCCCTGCGAAACCGAGGCAAAGCTGAAACTTGAGGCCCTGCAAATAAATAAATATGCTTAGAGCCACACCGGAGGACCAAACTGGTTCTTTAGATGCCCTGCCCATTTGCTAGGTTTCAATTCATGGTGGTGGCCTCACCCCGGAGTGAAGCTGAACGCTTTACTGCTGCCTTGCTCAGCGGCACTGGGCAGAACCACCGGGGTGTCCGTTTTGGGCCCTGAAAACATAGATACACAACCACACAAAACAATGACATATTTAGTATAGATATATACGTTGATACATATACGTATACGTAGAATATTCATCTATATAAAAGAGTTGCGATGCCGCCCATGGAGTAACATTAACATGAATTGCTCACTCAGTACATCAGAATGCGTGTGTTTTGTGTGCATATGTGGCACTATTTACCAAACACAAAGCCGGATGCAGTGCTCTCCGCAGGCACCTTAAAGACGCCCTGCGCAGGATTCTGAGGAGACAAAGCACACGGTTTAGAGCACAAGGAGGAAATGACAAAGCAAAACATGCCCGGGGATTTGTAAGAAAAATTTGTAAGAAAAAGAAAAAATGCAGATAGTATTTAGAATGTATCCAATTAACATTTTGGGCTATACATCTACAAACACAGGTACCCACAACGACAAAGTGAAAACATTGTGTTTGTACACAATGTCACCTCCAGACAGTTCTGCAGTTGTTAGCAAAACATATTCCTATGCGTGTCATGAATAGAAGCAGGTTCATCAGGCAGAGTGACCCATAGCCTAAGCCTTGAAGATTAGCAGCATTTGAGTATCAAAAGACCAGGAGAAAGAAACTTAAAAATGCTGATCAGGGAAGATGCTCTGCTATTAAAGCAAGGCGAGACAATTTTTAAAGTTTGCATCGATTTAAAAAGGGAAACTACACGAATAGTAAGCATTGACCCACTGTAACAAAGTTAGTGATAGTGCGTAGTGATACGACACAGTCATTAAATTGAGTCAGGTCAATGCTTTATGTGATAGATGAGAGCGACAAATCATAATCGCAAATCACAGTCAGGGATTCTATGGCCTGGGCTGACTCCGCCCACTTGGGGCCAAAAGGAAAAACCGAAAAACCGAAAATAAAAAAAAGCACGTAGGGAAAACCCTTTGGGTGCACGAGAGCAAAGACCTGCTTCATTTTACATGCAGGCTCCACAAATGATTTCCTCCACACAGGCGGTATGACTGCTCAAATGATCAGAGAAATACTGCGGGAACATTTACATGTAGGGGATTTCACTGACACTTTTATCCAAACCGATTCATTCAAACACTCACACACCGACGGCGGAGTCTACCGCGCGGGGCGACAGCCAGCACGTGAGGAGCAATCAGTGTGGGGTGCCTTGCTCAGGGGCACCTTTACACACAGCTAGGAGGAGCCGGGGATCAAACTAGCAACCTTCCAGTTACCGGTCAACCCGTTATAGCTCCCGAGCTTCTGCCGCCAGTAGCGAACGCCAGTTAAAGGGCTTGCAGTAATCATTTGTGTGCACCCGAGTATCCTCGCGATTTCTGGCAGAGACATGCCGCCATAGCGACGAGGCCTGGATACCTGCCAGAAGACACCGCTACACAATGAGGATCGGCGTCTATTTTGTTATTTTACACACAGCGTAACAGTCTCTGTGTGTATGTATGAATGGCTCCCCACCCAGGTGAGATTTGTACCACCAGCTCGGGAGGGAGCCAGGGCATTTCTCACCCCTGCTGCTAACACGGTTTCCCTCCGCTCCCCTTAAACACAGGGCCATGTGTTAACAGTGTGGGAGCCGGGCTGGGCTGACGCACAGCCCTGCACATTGCGGCCAGTGGGTTCTGTGTTGGGGGAGTCCGCGAGCACCAGGTGCATGTATGATGACAAGTGGTTTGTATCTGCTATATTATGAATGCTAGGACAGCTGCGAATTAGGCCATTTGAACGCTTTTCAAGAAATGCATCAATAATAATCATATTATAATAATGATCAGGGCTACAACTAATGATTAGAGAGGAGTGTTAGACTCTGAGGCAATTGGTTCTGGGATCAAACCTGAATGTCCCAAGTTGTCTAACCCCTACCTAATGATATAAACCTTGAGTCACTTTGAACAGAAGCGTCTGATATAGGGTTGCGCGGTATTACCGGTGTTGAGGACACACCGGCAACACAGTTATTTTTATTTAAAAAATAATAATCAGTAGAAATTAATAATATAATATAATTATAATTAAGAAAATAAAAATGTAATAATAATAATAGATGGATATAATAATAGATAGGCTACCTAATAAACCGTTGGAACACACTCGACCGGTAACCATAGCAACGCCGGTAAACAAACCCCGCAAAGCCCAATCCCTACGAGAGCTCCCCGCGCTACGGCCATCCGGAGGCGCACAGAGCTTTTGGCCGTGATATTATATATAAAATTATATTATACTATTATATATAGAATGTTATAAGACGCTGTCACCGAGTGTGAGAGGAGAGTTGACGGAGAAGATGGCGGTTGACCTAGTTTCAAAGTTTATACTCTGTAGTAGTGTATTACTCGGTGTGAAAATGTTCACACCTCGGCAACCCTAGTCTGATACATTGTTGAATTTTTATTGTTTACTCTATGAATCTGCCCACTGATCAGACTACTCTGCCGATCGGGGATGGCCTTAGTTCTTCTCAACGTAAGACAAGTTGGTCACTTCGGGGCTGCACCCAGACGAGACTAAGGTGGTGGAAAGAAGACTCAAAAGGAGGATGGGAACAGAAGATACGTACTCTCTTGGCCTGGTTGGCCACGGTGGCAAACCCCTGGGCTGAGGAACTGAGGAGGTAAAGAGAGGGGACAATAAATACGGTTCAGGGTCGTATGTTTCAGCGTCAAAATATTTATAATCAGAATATATAATTAAATAAATATCTTTATTTAAAAGATAAAATGTAATAGTCCAACTAAACATGTTATTTAAAATACCTTGCTTGAGCTATATTATATATGTTGTCACTGAATAACTACATTTCCCACATATTCCATTGCATCTTGACACAAAGTCAGGCGTTGACACTTTCTACACATATGTGGAAAAAGAAAGTAATGAATTGCATTATTAATTACATTATTCAACTATTTATTATTTAGTTGCATTATTCTATGGTCTTTAGATGTGTCAAGTTAGAACGAGGTGGTTTTGTATGAATACTTCTAACACTTTAAAGCGATGCCATTGGTCAATAGGCCGGCGGGCAGTGGTTTAAAGTGATGTGATTGGTCCACTACAGAGCGTGAGGGGGCGTACCCTATGACAGTGGAAAGGGGCACTGTGGAGCTCTTGTCCTTCAGCTCCTGAACGTTGACCACCTGAGGCACCGTCTTCAGCGTGGACTCAGTCAGGGACCCCACTGAACACATACACAATAATTGCATGATTAAAAATGTCATGTTTGATTTCATACACAAGTCAAATGTGCAGTACATGAAAGGTACAAACCAAGTCACACAAACCAAGCACCAAACCAACACTGGGAGTTCACCATTAAGCGTCTTTGTCTCCCCCTAGTGACAGACATTTTGTCTTTCAATATTACAGACTATACACTCCTAAATAAGCAGCATTCGATCAAAGTGAACGTTGCATTCTATACTAAATTCAATAATTTCATTGTTTGGTTTTTCCTACTTTTACACTATTCAAGACTACTGTGAACTATTTCAAATTAATTTATTGTAAATATTACTTATTTTATTGAATCTTACCTAATTGTATCCTTTTATACTTAATGCACCGTGGGTCAGAGACAAACTAAATTCAGATTCTTCCATTTGTCTTGTACATTTGTTTGAATTGAAATTAAAGCTGACTTTGACTTTGAATAAGTCCAGCCTTGCCCCTATCAGACTATATGGATGTGCAAGTACGTTTGCATAGTAGGTGCTATCCATCAGCGAATCATAGGTGGCTCCATCTATGCGGCGTAAAACAGCTCTTCGCATGAAACTCAGCTGAGGTTCTCGTGCCCTTAATTAAACGTTCATATTGCTCCTGCTCCGGTAGGGGCACAGAAACTCCCGCCCCGTTACCTGGCTTCTGATTGGCCATCTGCCTGCTGAAGGCGGCCCTGGCGGCGGCCTGCTGGGCGGGCAGCGTGGCGGGCACGGCCTTCTCCGTGGGTGGGGCGCCGTGCTTCACCGTCTTGGTGGCGAGGGCGGTGCTGTCGGCTCCCACCAGCATCATCTTATTGGTCGGCACTGGACCAGGAAGTGAACGGGATGTGAGGACGTGAACACATCACAAAGAAGTAAAGAGAAAGAAACACCTTTCTAAAATGATACGATTTGCAAAACGTTGAATGACTTTCAACGATCTTCAGACATTCACACCTATTTGTGACCTATATGAATTGGCTTAAAGCAAGGTAAATTAACCTTAACATTACCGGTTGCCCTCTTAAACTGATGGCTAGGACATCAATTTGTCCAAACAAGAATATATGTTTTAGTTGTGTTTGGATTACCGTCAGCAAAACAATAAGACATCGCTGAATGACTAAGTGTCACTTTTACAAACTTTTCCACACTCCACAAGGTCTCAAGTGTCAATTTGGGGACCGCCCGACTGTAGGTTTGGGCTTGGTTTTACTTGCACGGTTATCACTGATAGAGGGCTTGTACTTCAGAATGCATCATGGGATTTTTAATTGGCAATACTCCACCACATTGAGAGGACTCGAGAGAGTTTTAGTACTGTACAATCCTAGATCTAAATAAATACACCGCAACCAAGGTTGGTTATAAAAATGGCTCCCCGTTATGACAATGACCCCATGCTCCCAAAATGGTAGAGCTCATTGGGTGGTGACGTTGCGATGTACAAGGCCTATTAACCACTAGTCGGCACTCGGGTGCCCTCCTCCACGTACCTGGGCACACGATGGGGCTGAGGACCACGCCCATGCTGCTGTGCGTGGCCGCCATCTTGGAGGCCGGCGTGGACTGGAGCCCCCCGAAGCCGGGCTGGATGGAGGTGGTCCGGACCACGGCGGGGTGGCGGGGCATGGGGAGCACGGGCAGGGGCAGGGGCTGGTCCTCCAGCTCGTCCTCCAGCTCCAGGTGGGCGGGGTGGGGCTCCAGGTAGGAGGCCAGGGGGTCCAGGCCGGCCTCCAGCGACGGGGACAGGGAGGAGCTGGAGCTCACGTCGTCCAGGTCCTCGTAGTACTTGGGGGACAGGAAGGCCGAGCGGGACAGGTTGGCTGGGGGGGGGGTTCAACATGACAAGTGTTTGGTGGGGGGTCATTTACTTTATTAATGACTGGTAGAGCAGAATGTGATTGATTGCCAGGAGGGGTTTCACCCACACAAGAAAGGTATCTCTGTAGTTTGGTTTAAAGAAGAAGTACCCAATAAAACGTCTCTTTTACTTATTTTATTCACTGATTTCATTATTCATTCTATTGTATGCCGATGTGAAGCACTTTGAGTCTGTCCGTCTATGAAAAGTGCTGTATAAATAAAGTTGTTGTCTTTTTTGTTGGTTAGAGTTCCACTGTATTCAAACAGCAGTGGAGGAACCATGGCCGAGAGGAAAACCGGCCAACCAAGAAGAGTTTAAGGTCACAAGGCTGAAGCTTCCTGCCGTACCTGGAGCTGTGGAGCGGACAGGGGGCATCTGGCCCTTGGACAGGAAGTTACGCAGCTGGGACCTCTTCGCTGGGGACAACTTGCTGGCTGTAAACAACAACAAACACACCGAGTACATGAGAACAACAATCACACCGTGTGTAGAGAAATCAATGAAAGCATTGATGAGGTGACCCGCGGTTTGATTACCTTGTGTTTTGGAGGAGGGTTTGGGGGAAGTGGTGTCCAGCTTGGCTTTGAGCAGAGCGTCCCTCAAGCTCTCCAGCTCACGGTCCAAACTGCATTCACAACATCAAAGCCATCAACAATCTAACCACTATTCAAACCCCATGACAACACCTCTAAACTCGCAGCTACACATATATACACATTGGACATTTTCCTTGTCATCGATGTCCATATCCATTTTTCCCATATCCATGTACCCAGATCTCCAGTCCCGGCTTGCCCCAGTACCCCCGGGGCGACCCCCCCCTCCTACCTGGCGGGGGTGGAGGTCTGGCTGGAGGAGGAGGAGCCGGCGGCGGGCGGGGCGGCGGTCCAGGCGGTGGTCTTGGTGTACAGGTGCAGGGAGGACAGCTCCTTGACCAGCTGGTCCAGGCGGCTCTTCTGCTGGTTGATGATGAACAGGTTGTTGGCCAGGGTGGTGAAGAGGGCCTCGCGCCCGGGGACCATCATGTGCCTGGGTGGACGACAACGTTGTGGTCATTAATGTGAAATAACCATGAACCGGATCAAGCATTATGTAGCACTGGTCCACTGGGGAGGCTTGCTATCAACACCGCCGGGGTTAAAGGTGAAGTAGACGCTGGGAACTCCCATGTCGAACCGTGTTTGGTCATTATTATAGTTTCCCAATTCAGAATTTCAAATGAATATCTGAAGTCTGATAGCAAACGGCGACAGGGGCGTTATAATTTCGTTCGCTTCCCATTTGTTTTTGAGCAATCATGTCGCTGGAGGCAGGGAACTATAAGTTGATCAAGTCACAGCATGAGCTGGAGGCTAAATATTATTGTTTACTATCAGAGCAGGGCTCTATAGCATAGTAGGCCTGCGCTTGGACCAATCCCAGGAGTATTGTCATCGCCCGTCTCTTTCAACCCTTACTTCTGCTTCTTCTTCTTCTCCAGGTGTTTCTCCCATTCCATGTCCAACACGTCGTTCACGTCCTCCACGGCGAACATGACGTACTGGTACAGCCGCCGGATCTCCTGGGGCCAGGCAGAGCATGGAGCACACGTCAGTCCGTTTGATCACACACGAGGAAATAATAGACGGTGTGTGACTAACATCGTTTGGAATGTCCTCATCATTCACCCCAAAAATTACGGTTATCAAAAAAGAAAATCTACAAATCATCACCAAATGTTATCAAGGAATCTAGCGAAAACATTGTAATCCTTCAAAAAGGTATTCATAACACTTAATAACTAGGATACATTACTTATCTCAGATAATTCAGTAATGAGCATTAACTAACAATTAACTAAATGTTGGCTAACATTTAACTAATGGTCCGTTATAATTTACTAGTACTTCTATAATGTTTAAGTAATGTTTTTTATTATAACTTAGGTAATGCTGTTCATGTTAGCTAGGGTATTCATTTAGAAATTATTTAATAGGATTAGGGTTAACCCATCAACCCATAACCCTATGCTAACGCTAATACTAATGTGCCTTACTATATAACCTAATGTCAATTAACCTACACTTATTTTAAAGAGTCACCAATGAATTCCCCCTCAAAGTGCACGTCTTCCTTCCTGATCTTCTGGATTAGGAGTTAAGGAAACAGCAGGAACAGGGTGACGGTGACCCCCCTGAGGCCCACCTTGAGCCGCTCCTCGCTGCGCGGGTCCAGGGGCTTCTTGTAGAGCAGCTGGAGGTAGCCCCGGTCCTTGCTCAGCTCGCTCTGGGCCATGGCGTCCTCCGCCCCGGCGAAGCCCTCCAGCAGGGTGGTCTTCAGCGTGCCGATGTCCCCGTGCAGAGACTGAGGGCCAGTGACGTGCAGTTGTATTGTTTTAATTCTGGAGGATATTCCTGTTAATGACGCCTGCCTCAACTGTATGTCCTGCCACTTTTTTATTTTACATTCCTCCTACTCGTATTGTGTAACTTTATATTTGGGGTATCTATTGTTTACTCTACTGTATAATTTCTACTACTTTCTGCTCCGACAACCAATGTGACCATCTGACCGGTGAGGTGATCATAAAATTGCTCACTAAGTGCTAGGAGTTAAAGAAACATCAAAAACAGCATGAATACACCGTGTATGACTAGTTGGAGTGGTCAAGTGCATGAACTAACTAGACTTGATTGACACCCATCATCAGAGTTGTGTGACGATAGAGGCACAGGTTCAACTTGCCTAATAGCATAGTCTGAAGTACATTCATGACACACGATGCTGTCTATGCAAGCTATTGGCGAGGTCTACTAAGCGTCTCTGGTTGAGTGTGTTGGCGTGCTACCTCCGTGGTCTCCTTGATCTCCAGGGTGAAGACGTGGAGGTCCTCTGTCTCCTTCCTCAGCTCCTTCATCTGGGCCCCGGTGCCCACCGTGAAGTCTGCCTTCATGCTACGGGCCTTCAGGTCGTCGAGCTCCTTCTGGAAGTGGGCGATCTGACACAAAACCAAACCGTTAGGTCAACAACACCCATTTGACCCACGGAACTATACGAAAAGGTAAAGGAAAAGCTATTTGAGTGACAATTTAACACTAAAAAATAAATAACCTTTCCCAAAAAACATTTGAGAAATTGGGACCAGAAAAAGTTATTGAGAGAAAGCACTAGTGAAATAGACTACCAATTTAATTTAATTACTAGGATTGTAGTTTGTAAATCCATATTTTCTGTCTAGTAAGACCCAGTGACTAATTCAGTATATAGTACCACCTGCTTTGCTGGGATTAGGATTTAAACGATAACAATTACATTTAAACATATTATACCATCGTTCTTGGAGAAAATGAAGCACATTCCTAAAGTAATGAAATCTTTGAATATTGATATACATCCCGTTATGCTCAGAGACACCGAACACTAATGAATCTCACTAATCTATTTCCCTGTGCACCAGTCCTTACCTCATCCAGTATGCCGGTCATGATGGGGTCAGTTCCCCTCTTCAGCTGTAACTGCTTCTCCAGGGACTTCACACCAAGAGACGCCTACAAGAGGACATTAACATTGATTCATTACAACTCATTCACTAATCCACCATTTTCAAATGCAAACAGTTTAAAAACAGCTTTGAATCTAGAACTGCGTCACAACAAGTTAGTAACTATGGAAATGTAAATGGTGCCAATGTTGACAAACTGATACCTAAAACTATGTTAAACTGCAAATAACTAATTGACGAACTAAAAAAATGGTGGACTACAAAAGTGTAGCAACATCTATAATATGCAAACATATTGCATTGTCAAAATAATCCTGATGCTACGAAATGGCAAAAGACAATCATGTTTCTATTTACCGCTTCATAATCCATGCTTCTATAGATAATATAAACTATTTTCCAATAGATGGTTTATTTGACCACAGAAACTATTGGTTACGATATGTTTCTCAAGAAGGTAACAGTGACCCCGTAACCCTGGTAAAAAAAACACGTTTCCATTGATGATAATCAAGGCATTTCCATGGTAACCTCAACCCTGTCTCTGAGGGGGTAATCCCTGTAGAAGTCCAGAGGAACACAATAATAATAATAATACATTTTATTTTTAATGCACTTTATAGTCAAGAATCTCAAAGGGCTTCAGAGCAAAAAAAAAAAAAGAAAAAAAACACCCTAACACAAGGTACCTGAGGAGTGATGGTCTGGACCGCTTGACTGGGCTTCTGGACCGCTGCAGGCGGGGCGTTGGTCTGGACCGGTCGCACCAGAGCTAACAGCAAGACAGCACCACGCGAGGTCAGCATCACAAACACAGCACAACTGGATGTACAGAATGCTGCCTCATGACAGGTCAAAATGTGAAAGCAGTTTTGGCACGCAGAAAGAAAGACGATGACAATCAGATCGTGTTATTTCACATCATGTTATTTCAATGCGACTGTCCCATAACTCAATCATCCAATTCTTTGTGGTTCATTTTAGAAATACACTAACAGGATGAAACCATTTTCCTTACATTCGCAATATACGCCAAACTGATTCTGATGGTTCATTGGTTTACAGAGAACACTGAATTTATTACGATCTATAACATTTTTCTATGTTTTCAATTTGTGTCTATGTTTTCAATTTGTGTGTGTGTGTGTGTGTGTGTGTGTGTGTGTGTGTGTGTGTGTGTGTGTGTGTGTGTGTGTGTGTGTGTGTGTGTGTGTGTGTGTGTGTGTGTGTGTGTGTGTGTATTGTACCTGGCATAACGGGGCCCTTGTTGGCTGACGGCGGAGCGGCAGGCTCAGCCGACGCTGGCTTCCCCAAGGCGGGAGTGAAGGAGAAGGCCTGTGAGGACGGCGTCGGGGTCTCCACCGCTGAGAACCTACAGAGTGGGTACAGGCAGGGAGAGCTGAGCACCAGCCAGGACCCTCAGACAGGAGGCTCCGCTGGCCCAACAACAGAGGAGGAGAGGGTACAAGCAGGCCTGAATCCTGGGACCCAGTCGATTAATTATCGTTACGCTGCCGGTTTTCCTGTACTGGGAATGAGGAAGGACTGGTTTCTGTGGTTTTTTAGGATGCATTATTTTGACGAACTGTGTGATGATAATTGTCTCAACAGTGGTACGTGTGCTGCTGGACAATTGCATAAACAAATCAATGAATTCAATCTTCAAAGCAAGAAAAGACTTGCAATACAATGTTTAAAAAAACCATTGTGCAGACAGTGCTTTTAGTTGGGTTACAACCGTCCCCATGGTGCACCATGTTGTTAATCGCGTGTCTCCATGGATGCGTCTGTCTGTGTTCATCCGGCCTCGTGCTGTCTGGCAGCACACAATAGCCAGAGACCACTTACACCGGGATAAAGAGAAGCGAATCAAGTGAGGGCTTGCTCTGTGTGTTTTCTATGCGGGCATAATGTGGGACCCAATGTCAGCTTACAATGGCTGTGTGGGTATTGAACCGTCACAGTTTTAGGAGTGAACATTATGGGTAAAAAGAAGCCCTGTGGGTTTTAGTCTAGCTCCTTCCCCGACGATGATGATCCATTCATCAGCCTTCAAATAGTCTTACTTAAGTGTTTGATTTACTGAATGTCTGAATGGGTTATATTCTTGCTTTTAAACTTTAAAAAAAGTAAAGTAGTTTGTGCCTTGGCTTTATCGCTCTTCTGATATTGGCGATTCATCGTGTTTGGGTGACTTAAGGCCTGGGTACAGAAATCAAATACCGGTACATGAAACTGTATAAAAAGAAAATACTTATTGTAGGGACATAAAAGGCCTCTAGAGTGTGCTAGAAAGATCCATAAAAGTTGTATATCCTGAACCTGTGTCTTAACAAAATCATTATATGAGGCGATCTTGTGAATATCTGGGGTGCTTGCTTTGGGTCTTTTGGGTCTTTTTTTGTTAATTAGTTGCATCACTTTCTAGTGTCAGTTGTATTGTACCAAAATGAATCACATGCCTTTTTTAGGACAACTTCACATTGGTTGCAGTTATGAACGACAACAATTGCTTTAAGGGAGAGGTAAGGGCTGAGGCACCCTGCCCAAAGACACCTACAGGTCGTCTGGGGACATTGGGGGGTCTGACCTAGTACCTCCAGGACATCAGGGGGGGGGATTGATCCCAGTCCCGTTCAGCTGGGATCCGAACACATTAACCACTCAACTGTCCTGCTCCTAACCCTCCATAAGCCTCCCTTGAGACTCGAACGGCCAAACTCACAAACCCAACACACCCCAAACCCAGGCTCCGCCCCCCCCCGGCCCCAAGCCCCGCCCCCCCTCACCTGTCGTTGAGGTTGAGCTTCACCACGGGCGTGGCCACCTCCGGGGGGTTGAAGACGGTGAGGGGGGAGGCGGCGGCGAGGCGCTGGGCGGACAGCGCCAGGCCCACGGGCGAGGCCTCCCCGGGGGGGGCGCCGGCCTTGGCGGAGGGGGTGCTGAAGGCGAACGCCGAGGGCGCCGCCGGGTGGCTGGAGGGGGGCTTGGAGGCGAAGGAGAAGGCCAGGGAGGCGGGGCCGGAGGAGGCGGAGCCGAAGGCGGCCGAGCTGCCCAGGGAGAAGGCGGGCGGGGTGGGGGTCATGGAGGGCGGGAGGCTGAAGGAGAAGCCGGACGGGGCGGCGGCGGCGGCGGGGGCCGCGGGCGGGACGGCGAAGGGAGCCGGAGCGGGGGAGGAGGCCGGGGGAGGGAGGGTGGGGGCGGCGGAGGAGATGGGGCGCAGGGCCGCGGGGAAGCCCCCCGGGGCGGAGGAGATCGGGGGTGGGAACCCGGCCGGGGCAGAGGAGAAGGGGGCGGGGGCTTTCACAGCTGGGGCGGGGGCAAAACCTGGGAACACAAATGATACAACACCTTCATATCTGTAATAATCATAGAGTTATGCTATTGATGCAAAAAATAAATAAAAATGTATGCACATCCAGGCACACACATCTGCAAGATTGGTTTTCAAATCAGGTTGAATATGTATCTTTTTATATACTATTAATTACAACAAGTTGATATTGTTTTACTAGGCTGGACAATAAGATAACTCATGATGGCCCCTGCCTACCCGACGGCGTACACTCACACCCACAGGGACATCGTCAACGTCATTAAGTGGTGTTTAGTCTGGAATGCAGCAGTCCTACTATGTTATAGCAGAGCTTCTCTGGGGGGGGGGGGGGGGGGGGGGGGGGGCATAGAGCCTTGGCCGGAAACCAGAAACACAAAGAGGCGGAGCTACTCCTCGTTTCATCTATCGTTAAGACGATATCCTACCAAAGAAAACTAATTTGCGCGAGTGGATGAGGCTCTCAGAAGGGGAACTTAATAAGTGTATTCCTGAAGTGGTCTAGACTGTGTTTATTTAAAACATTTACAGACACTTCTCCAAGAACAGCAGACAGGATGTGCTAGCTTGTCTCCCGCCCAACGTTTAGCGAGCGCTGCCCGAGGTCGTGTCCGCTGTTAGCCAATTAGGCGCTCACAGCGAACACGATTGGTGGAAAACAAATACAAAGCGAAGCGGGAAACAGTGAGAACTCTGCTCACACAGCTCTGAGATGAATCTGCATTCAGACTTTAGCTTATAAAACCAAAGTCTGTTTCGGGGGAATACTTCTCTAGTACCACTGGGCCTGGGGGGGGGGGGGGGGGTGCTCCGCCAGTACCTGCTAGTGGGGGCCTCTCCCCCTCCAGTGGCAGGGCGGTGGGGGGGGCCACCATCTGCTTGGCGCCTGGGTTGAGGTTAAGCAGGGAGAAGGGGCAGAGGACTCCGTCGGTGGAGAGCAGCAGCATGATGGGTGCCGGGGGCAGCTTCTTTTCATCCGCTGGAAGAAGAAGTAAAAAAAGACACACACACACACACACACACACACACACACACACACACACACACACACACACACACACACACACACACACACACACACACACACACACACACACACACTTAGAAGGGAGTGGTTGGAGCCCGTACAAACAAACAAATCTGCATCTAATGGAAGATGCAAATAAAGATCAGAGGGAGAGGACAAGACGCCCGGAGGCGCATTGCGCTGGCATCGAGAGATGAGACGTCACGCACACATGCAGCGTTTAATCACGAACGGCCCGGCCAATGTAGCCCTCCTTCACTGAATTGCATTAGGAACAGTTCATGCGTGATTTACATCATGTACGTACGACTCCGTGCTTTTGTGACATTGTTCAGTGCGTTTTGAGAAGACAGTTCTGATGTCGGGTTCTTAGGCACGCCCTGGTTGTCTGGGACATTTGAACAGATCCTGTCTGCCTCCCTCAGAGCATTGGGTTTCTTTGCACTGTGTGTGTGTGTGTGTGTGTGTGTGTGTGTGTGTGTGTGTGTGTGTGTGTGTGTGTGTGTGTGTGTGTGTGTGTGTGTGTGTGTGTGTGTGTGTGTGTGTGTGTGTGTGTGTGTGTGTGTGTGTGTGGATCTATAAGCTGTGCAGCGCACACACACACACTAATATAAAAAAATATATATAACAAAAACACCCCCAAGTATGTAAGTATTGTGTTTCAGACAACAGTGATGATTGAATGGCGAGAGAGAAAAGAAAGAAGAAAAAAATATATAAGATTGGCGAGTGCGAGAGTATGAAAGTGAAAAACTAAAAAAACGGAGTGAGGGAATGAGCGAAAACAACAGGAGCCGGAGACGGGCGAGAGAGATACAGAGAGAGTTAGCTCTAACCCTCATCAGGATTCCACTGCGTGAACGTCTCGGCTTTTGTTGTGCTCCTTCGGCGTGTCTGGGCCATTTTAATGAGCTCTCTTTTTTGCTGCGTAAACAACAACTATCTCGTTTCACTCCCTCCAACCAGCCGCGGCTGCCTTCTCGATAGAGATTTGATCAGGCAACAATCACGTCAAAGTGTTGCTCAAATTGCGGGTACTTAAGTGGAACGGTCTGTAAGGGGGGGGGGGGGGGGGGCTGGAGGGTGGGGAAGGCAGATAAGACCAGACTAGACCAGACTAGACACAGAGGCCGTACAGGCCGTACGTGTGGCTGTCTGCCGCCAGTCGGAGGCCGATGAAAAGGAAGAAGAAAGGAGAGGGAGGGGGCGCTTATCGCTATTCTTCGCACAGCGTGTCGAACGGAGGAGCACTGCAGCGGAAGCAATGCAGACAAAGTCACGGGGAATCGTCTACATCGCCTCCGTGTGTAGGGGATGTTTCGGGGATGGTGGTGTGGAGGGCGACGGCTAAAGGAATGTAGATGGGAGGAGAGGAGCTACGGAGCTCTAAACCAAGCGAAACTGCGCAGAACCAATCGCCTTCAAAAGTGAGGCGACATCCATGACGTGTATGCATGGTGCATTGTCAGACCACTTTGGTTCCCGGGGGGGGGGGGGGGGGGGGGGGGGCGTGGAGGTGGATAACAGAATCGGACGGCGACCAATACCGACGAGCGTCGTCATGACAACGCCATCGATCAATACCTTGGAGGCAGAGTTGAAATTCGGGTGTTGTTATTTTACCTTTAGAAACATTGTCACCTTTAGCAGCGCCATGTCTAGCCTGGTTACATCAGCCTCAGAGGAGACGGGCTATAGAGTGAATGTAGCCTAGCAACCACATCTGTGTGTGTGTGTGTAAGTCGGAGACAAGAAATTAGCAGCACGCCCACACCGAGGTCTGTCAAAATTCTGGCAATTTTCAAGGTTGCACAATAGAATTATCAGACAGTGCACCACACACACACACACACACACACACACACACACACACACACAGTCGATTTTCTTTGGAATTGTTCAGTGAGTCTGGCAGTTAACCGTGTTTGTTTGTTCCTCAGACGTTCCTTTTTTAATATTTGATCTGAAACTGTAAAGTGCTATTGTGATGAACTAATTAAGTGTCACTCAAAAAAAGTTCTGCACCATATTGCAAGCATAGGATTTCAGTTTTTCTCTTTCATATTTTGAACAACTCAAAGCACTGAATCCCCCCCCCCCCCCATCCCTTTCCTACACACTGTGGAAGTGTGTAGGAAAGGGAGAGGGACTGGACAGAAGAGCCCCAACAAACAACAAATCTGCATCTAATGGAAGATGCAAATAAGGTGCATTTTATTTTGCTCTTTCAACTCAACTAAATGCTTGCGCCCCCCATCCACCCAGAAGCACATGGGGTGACGGCAGGCCCAATATGTTGGGCAGACTGGCCGCTTCCCACAGGCTGTGGGAGTGTGTCGTGGAGGGGGAGGAGGAGGAGGAGGAGGAGGAGGAGGGGGACGTACTTATGTATATCTCCTGCTGGCTGGTGTAGTCCACCACCAGGCCCATGGGCAGGGTGTCGTCGCTGTGCTGGGAGACGGGCAACTCGGCGCGGCTGGCGTCCTCCAGAATCCACAGCTCCCACTGGTTCTGAAGGGTTACGAAAGAGGCTTATTAGATAGTTAAGACAGTACTGTTCTACTGCAGGGCGTAACTTAAATATCTGGCGTTGAGAGTCCTTCAATGATAAAAGACACGCCCATCTAACGGCCCATCTAACATGTGGTCACATCTTCGACGTGTATTGCTATAAGTGTAGCTACAACTCGAGCCACTAGAGGCTGCTAGTGAGACAATGCACCATCGTGGTGGTGGTTATTGATTTGGGTGCAGGATACGGAGGATCCCCTGGACGACTTACCTTATCCTTCGCGATGACGCTGACTTCAATGGAAGCTGCCGATGTGGCAAAGACGACGTCCCTGGAGGAAACAATAAAAACATTGGAGCAAAGAGAGTGGGCAGGGTGTTGTAGCCGAGTTGCCAGGGGGGGGGTTTGACTCTCAGCCAACAGGGACTGCGATCAATCCGGCATTTCTGCAGTGAATCACCACGTGTCCCAGAGGAGGAGGCCCGGTTCCTGCCCTGCTCCTAAATTACATGGATCTAAAAACGAACTGCAAGTCAGCACCTTAGCCAGCAAAGCGGCTACGGTGTTCCGCTGCCGACCAGAGGTGACTGGGTTTGATTCCCCGTTGTTCCCCAGCCTAGGAGGTTTAGGCTGGGAAAGGTTACCTGGTCGGTCCTTGAGCAAGATGTCCCAACACCTTATGGCCCTTAAGCACACATCTGAATTCACTGACATTCACTTTTATTAAAAGGACAACCCGATCTGATAATAAACAGTGCAGTGTGGATCGCCTCTTTGGAGGGACTCAAGTTGCGTTTGCAACAAAAGCGAAGCAAATATTCTATTCTTGTGGCTCGGGAGAGGTTGCTAGCCTGAACCACAAACTTTTCGGTTCAGCGTGACTGATTCAGCATCATAAATGGTAAATGGTCAATGGACTGCATTTATATACCGCTTTTACCAATATTTACAATATTGCCTGACATGCACACATCCAGACACCGACGGCGGAGTCAACTATGCAAGGCGACAGCCAGCTCGTCGGGAGCAGTTAGTGTGAGGTGTCTTGCTCAGTGACACCTCGACACAGCCGGGATCGAACTAGCAACCTTGCCGTTACCAGCCAACCCGCTCTACCTCCTGAGAAACTGCCGCCCCCCCTGCCATCCGCATCAAGGGAAATTCACACGGCATTCAAGCTAGAGACTTGAATCAAGAGTTTGCA
Organism: Gadus macrocephalus; assembly: GCF_031168955.1. Classification (NCBI taxonomy): domain Eukaryota; kingdom Metazoa; phylum Chordata; class Actinopteri; order Gadiformes; family Gadidae; genus Gadus; species Gadus macrocephalus. The sequence continues at coordinate 8,373,260 of NC_082400.1, forward strand.
TTGACTTTGTATGCATTCACGCCAGGCTTTCGCTTATTGGTTTGAACGCATGGTCAAGCCTCTGGTGTCGGTGGGTTGCCTACCAGTCTTCGATCTGGCTCAAGAAGTAGTGGTGCTGTCGATCGATGCAGGTGCCGTACACGGGGTCGTTGAAGTTCAGATACCTGGTCTCTATCTTCTCATCCTTTTTCTGCCACAGACACATAGATGGAGGTGTGAGTTCATTAATAATACATTTCCCTCACCGCAGCCATCCTTTCTTTAGTTAGGTAATTATGTGAGATGTAAATTATGCAGTGAAGACATACGTATCTTATATTTATATGCTACAATATTTAGCCACAGACAAGTAATCGCTTATATTTACAAGTAATGTTTTTTTCTGAAAAGGCTGGTGCTACTTGGTTGTATTGTAACCTTGCAGTAGGGTAACCTAACTGCTGGTGTGACCTGGTAGTAGTGTAGCCTAGCTGCTGAGGTAAGCTGGTAGTATTGTTGCCTAGACGCTACCGTCGCCCTTCTGCTGGTGTAGCCTTGCAGTTTTGTAGCCTAGCCGGCTAGGGTGACTGCTAGGGTAGCCTAGCTGCTGGTGTAACATGGTAGTAGTGTAGCCTAGCTGCTGGTGTAACCGGATAGTAGTGTAGCCTAGCTACTGGTGTTACAGGGTAGTAGGGTAGCCTAGCTACTGGTGTTACAGGGTAGTAGGGTAGCCTAGCTACTGGTGTTACATGGTAGTAGTGTAGCCCAGCTACTGGTGTTACATGGTAGTAGTGTAGCCTAGCTACTGGTGTTACATGGTAGTAGAGTAGCCTAGCTACTGGTGTAGCCTGGTAGTAGTGTAGCCTAGCTGCTGGTTTAACCTGGTAGTAGTGTAGCCTAGCTGCTGGTGTAGCCTGGTAGTAGTGTAGCCTAGCTACTGGTGTAGCCTGGTAGTAGTGTGGCCTAGCTACTGGTGTAGCCTGGTAGTAGTGTGGCCTAGCTACTGGTGTAGCCTGGTAGTAGTGTAGCCTAGCTACTGGTGTAACCTGGTAGTAGTGTGGCCTAGCTGCTGGAGGAGCCTTGCTGCTGGTGTAGACTAGCTGCTGGTTTAGCCAGGCTGCAGGGGTGTGTGTACTCACTGGCAGGGTGATGACCACCAGGTCTGGGGGAGTCTCCACGGAGCCGTCAGCAGCGGCATAAACCACAGCAAACACAAACGTCCTCAGCCACAGCACGTCCAGAACTGGGGGGAAATAACAAAAAAAACAAGTTCACACAAAATGACATATACTTATTTGCTTTTTAGTTATAAAAAAACGTGAGTTAAAAATTAAACATAACTAAATAGTTATTATACTATGGTCAAAAAGGTATACAAATAATTTGTCCATTGGTGCGGTTGCGGTTCCTACCTTTCACAGGGTTGTCGGAGGAGTAGAAGTTTGGACATGGGACTACTTTCTTTTCTAAGAGTGCCTGTTTAATAAATACAGAATATTCATATATAGTGAGTCAAGTGCTTTTTTTTTTATAGGGTTAGGCGTGACATTTGAGGGGCGCAAGTGCCTACTCACACATAATGAAATTAACTTACTGGGGTGTACTGACTGACAGTAGCGTTCATTTTCCCAACTGCAACCTGTTTCCCTTTCGGACTCCAGCAGACTGAAGTGAAAAAGTTGAAGAGAGACAAAATATAATGATACAGTTTGAACACTAATGTGAATAATTCAATTACAGATTTTCTTTATTTAGGAGATACGCTCGCAGTCAACTGGAGCAGATATACTCAAAAAGCATTTCATTCACCCACAGCTGGCAGACGCCAAAAGCACTTCTAACCAATCACACTCAAAGTACAGCTCTTGAACCTTACTGACAGCGCCTTCAATGAAAGCCTATAACTTACTGCATGTGATGCCGTTGTCAGCCGGTAGCTGGGCCTGCATGGTCACACGGTCGGTCACATCCAGGACCATCATGCTGCCGTCGGACAGACAGACTGCCACCATGGACCCCAGGACTGGGTTCCACTTCAGGTCCTGCACCAAGGTGCCCGGGGTCACCGCAGGCTGCAGAGACGCAAAGGGCAGCTTCTGTTGTCTCCCCTGCAGTGGAAAAATAAAGGAAAAAATGGTAAATGGGGATGAAATTAAAGCATGGATATCAATCATTACACTTGGATGCATTATATTTACTCTTATGGCGTGTTAACCTGAGATTTAATTATTTTAATTCATATTTATTGATAAATATGGATATGAAAACTTTGGATGGTTGTTTAAGTGTGTGTGAATCTGGTAACATTGAATACGAAAAATAAAAATAAAGAAATATTGAATCCCGTGTCCTTGAAGTAAAATATAAAAGGCACACAGAAAATACGAAAAAACATACAGTGATATAAAATTGTCCTTGTTGTAGTTGTTGACATTTTCATTCATGACATAGCCTTGCCAAAACCTGACTGACATCCCAAAGTTGATCAAGATGGAGATGTTTTACCCTTTCAAAAAATATATTCAATTAGAAAATGATATCAAAATAAAAAAATTATACATGACCCATCACCTGTTTCATTAAGGTGCGGACGTCATAGAAGGTGATGGACAGTGCCGCCTCGGCAGACAGACCACAGACAGACAGGGTGAGCTCATCACTGCTGAGGGCCACGTTATGAAGAGGATGCTCCAAGCACACCTCCACCAGGGCTGGGGTGACGTCAACTGAATAGAAATAGAGGAGGAGAGATGGTTATAAGAATGGAGGAGGAGGAGGTGAAGGATTGGTGAGGGCCTGGATCGTATCTAAGGGGTTTAGGTTGTTTGACTCCCGACCCAAAGATTCTGCAGTGCAAACCCCAATGTATGCAGTCTATCCCGACAGCTATCCTTAGGCAAGATACCCAAACTGTACCACTACAATGTTTCTGAAGAATAAAAACAATCCATGTTTGGTAAAAGTGTCTATCTATTTTAACAGCAGAGGGATTATTTGTGTACGTCAATCTTACTTTTGTCATTAGCATTTCCAACCACTTTATCCACAGAAAGGATTTCCTGTGTCACATATACTTTCACTGTCCTGCCCAGTCCAACAAATATCAATCCAAATTTGTTTGACACGGCCAGCAGATTGGATCGGTCTTTGGGCAAATCTGGAGGAGAGTCAAAAACTCGAATCTTTTTCAACTGGTGAAACTGGAAATCCTAAAATGAAAGAAAGAAATGTTAGAAATGCACTGTACTCACTGTATAATACTACTTCAGATAACCCATTAGTCTGAATGTCAAGTACAGGGATTTGCTCCACTTAATGTCATCATTATCTTTTTCTTATAGGATGATTTAATGCCTGCAGTATATGGCTCAAACTACTAAATCACCAGGTGATCACACGTTTAAGAAATAGCTAGTCCGGTGAAAGACGAGGAAACATGTGTTTCTAGTCCCTGAATAAAATTAACACTTTTTGAACACCGCCCATCTAGGCTGATTCCTTATACATGTAAACAACAGACTGGACATCCAGTGCATGCAAATGGCCGAAAATCCATGCATCCCAATGGTGTCGTTTAAGTCTCTGAAGACCAGACGCCATGAAGAGGTGACTGTCAGAGAGGGATCAATGCCGTGCTTGTCATCGATTTAAGATACGTCAAGACGTGTCTTGTATAACTGAAGTGTTGCACTGCAATCGCTTGCTACGGATATGGTTTGGCAGACTAACACAACACCAGCTAAGGCTAGCTTCGACTCACTTTTAGCGACACCCGTTTGTCTTACCTTAATTTCCCGCTCGGGAGGAGAATCGGTATCGTCGCTCATTGTGAAAAGTGTACACAGTTCAGTCGCAGTTTCGTTTATGCTTAAAGACTTTGTAAGGAAAAACGCAGTTTTTAGTAAACTGCGTTGAGATAGCGAAACAACATGCCGCGCTGCGCGGTATGATAGGACGTCACTCGACGCAGGGCGAACAATCAAACTCAGAGCAGTGGATACTCGGAGAGAACTCAGATCATTGAGTGCATGGATTGGAATAAATGCGCGATGTAGCGCAACAATCGCCCGTTGCTTATAAGAAATCAATCAATAATTGATGAGTGTTTGTTATTATATATTGTTCATACAAAGATTCATATAAGTATAATTTTCGAGAAGACGTACGCGTAATGCAACAGCAAAAGACGGAGAGATAGGCGGCATGCTGAAGGACTTTTATTAAAAAGCAGCTGTTTTACTCGTTGCATTTCAATGAAAAAAAGTGACTAATCTATCAACAACTGAAAATGATTATGAACATATTGGAACGACTATTCTTGTGCAACATGAACCCCGGTAACTTGGCTGTTGTATACCGTTGTTTCAGTCAGGACATGTGTTGACATTAGGATTTTATTGGTTTAGATAATAATTAGAAAGCAGTCTCTCAACATGTTTCCAACCGGGAAATGTATCATTTTCATTCGGTCCAAAGCCCTTTCAACAAACTTCATGATCACATGGAATCCGTTTTAACACGTGGACTGGTTCATATGAGGGTCAGCTCTGGCACATGTAAAAAAAAACAGCATACAAACATGGTTTATGCCAATGTCGGGACACTTCTTATTCATGAAGCACCAACTAATCCACCGCTTGTTGCACCAGTGAAATCTAATTCAATAAAAATAGCTAGTAGCTAATTGAGTGAATACCAGAAGCGAGCTGGATATAATGACAAGGCAGTTTAGCAGGAGCTCAGCTATTCATGACAGATCCCCCTCAGTGCACGTTGAGGCGCACGTCGCTGCTCTGATTGTCGGCGCTTTGAGCAGATGGCTTTAAAGGTTCATCCTCGTCTCTGCCTGACGTTGAGGCTTGCACGCATTTTAATTTCCACATTTTAAAGTGCTGACGTGTTATTTTCAAACATGAAATCAATTTTTATTAAGAAAAATAAGCATTTATAGCTGTATTATGGTTTATGGGTTTAGGATTTAGGGTTAAAACGTAATTACTCGTTCATTGTTGAACTCGTTCATTGTTGAATGAATATTTTAAAATTTCTAACTTCACTATTTGTACTAATTATTTCTGCTTTGTTTTACATTCGCTTTCTATAGTATGCTTATATTTGCCTACTGATCTTTTTTTATATCTTACGTGTATGCATGGACAGTGCTGCAAGTACTCAAAGTCAAAGTCAAATCCCTTGTATGTGTGAAAATACAAGGCTGTGTAGGACTAAAATACAAGGCTACAACCCCATCAAGGCGCAACGGTTGTGTGCTTTGGTAGCAAGTTGAGCTAATAATGTAAAGCCTAATAAGACTTATTACCTGAACCCAGATACCTTATCCTCCCCTGATCACAGATGTGTAATGTTTTTTGTAAAAAACAAAAGAGCAACAAGGTTCTTCTTCTAAATTGCATGCAGACTCCTTTTTCTTCATGGAACTTTTAGTTTTCATCAAATGAGCGAAATGCAGTAAGACAGGTGAATACAAACGCTGTACAGTTGCATACTGTATTTATATCCTTTAAGGTTAGCTATGACATTCTTTCAGAATTGTCCTCTTTACAAACAGTTCAATTTGTACTGTACAACACACAGGTCAAAAAAGCAAAGCGGAAGAGAGTGAAGTTGAATGAAACAAGAAATTATTTAAAACAGCCTGGATCAGACCACGTTTAAGACGATACAAAGCCGCATAGTCTCTGAAAAAGGCAATGGACATGATTGAACGGGTACAAATGTCTGCATATATCTTTAACAAAAGGAAACAAAGAATTGGACATACCGCTGTTTAAACATTGGTCGGCCCACACCATCCACATTCCATGCTAGTTGATGATGAACATTTCACCTTGACAAACTTTGTTTCAAAAATTCTGAAGTTTATAAGAGTGCATAATTTCAAGGACATCAAATTGATGAGTTATTTTGGGATATAATTTTTGCTGAAGCAGAGGATAATACTCAAAACTTTCAAGCTGGAAACATGGTTATGACGAACAGAAAATCAAGAGAACCTCGGAATTCCTAACTGTTAATTAACATTTAACTGGAGATAATACAACTGGAGATAATCTTGTTAATGTCTGGACACAAATCATGTCAACATTTGCATTTTAAGGCACTAATCCACCCTCCCATGTATAACACTCTGGTTAGAAAAATCTAATGTTCAGATCAATCCATGACTAACATTTAATTTGCAATCTTCATGTAAAGTCAAATTCCTTCTAGATTAAATTGTAGCTTCACCAAATGATGTATAGGATTTGGTATATTCAAATGATTTATGATAAGATAAACCCATTGATTGTCATTCGTGATCCTTAATGTGTTTAACCATTTATGGGAAATCTAACTTTTCAATGAAATCCATATATAAATTGCTATGTAATTTGCCGAAGAAAAATCAGCAAACTGATATTTGTGTATTTCAAAGTGCATTAGGCTACAGGCCTATCAAATTTATGTTATCGAAACAAATACTAGGCTACCTAATATCAATTAAGAAATAAATTAATTCTACTGTAATTTGAAAGGTGGAAATTGGAATTTAAAATTCTGTTAGCCTTTTGTTTTGAGATTTTTAATTATTCTAATATTTCCCTAAATCATGGTTTGTAGCGTTCTCTTAAGCTATATCTTATATGTACAGACTTGTCACTTTAACACAGCCTAAAAAGCAGAGGGAAACTAAAAAAAAACAAAGTAAGTGATTAAAAGAATATTTGTTGGAATTTAGAGATAATGGGTTGAGCCTCAACCTAGTGTGACTTAATTATTTTTTTAAATCGTAACATTACTTTCCATCTTTTTGGAAGACCTATTCAAAGCCAACATTGTTAAAAAAAGAGGAAAACATCCTTAGTTTATATCAACATTCATCCTCTCACGGTCAAATTGTTAACCTTACAGGCCATTTTGCTGTGTCGCCAAATTTTAATTAAAGTTTCGTATTTTACCAATTGGATAAAAGGCTTGGACCCACATCCAATACAGTGCTACAGTTTACATTCATCCATAATTACCACATTCTCGTCCAGCCTTGTTTTCTATGGCAGATCACATTTTTTTAAAAAATAAAATAAAATACTGTAAACCTTTTTTGATACCTAGTGCAATTTTACCCTGTCCACCTTGTGCAGGGCAATTTTAAAGCTTCCCCACACCAAAGACATGAACGTTTACAAAAAAAAACAGAATAGCTGGCCCATTCATTTTAAATGATGAGCCGTAGAAGCGTTAGCATACAGTTCAAATTTACAGTGGGCACACATTTTTTTGCCTAGCAATTAGCAAAGTCTTGTTAATATTCAACGTTTTCAGCAAAAAGCCATTTGACTTAACTTCAGCTGTATGACATTTAACTTCAAAGACAACAAATACGTGTATTTCCGACATTTTAACAACGATCGCTTAGATTTTCAAAAATGCTGGTGACTTAAATGAGTTACCACTTAATATTGGCGGACAATCAAATTGATGGTCTGAAGCTTTGACTATGGTCCCTGTTCACCTAGTCCCCGCCTGGTTCTAAACGCTAGCTTGGTTAGCGTTAAGGACCAAGGAGGAGCCAAGATGGCTGCCAGGCGATTAAGGCCCATTGATCGTAGGAGGCGTTGCAACAGTGTTTAAATATCTCTGCTTATACCCAATAAGCATTGGCTGACGAGATTACATCCTTAAGTGTGGCACAAAGCGTGAAAAAACAAAAAATAGAAGTGACAAAAAAAAACATTTCCAAGTCCTTATTCAACATATTCCTCTAAAAGAAACTACAAATGTGACCAATCTGCCAGTTGTAAAATTCACAAGGGAGACGAAGGGAGGGCAATTTCAGTCGATTCTTTAGTACGGTCACATAAAAAAACTACCACAAACAAACAAAGGTCTCCCATATTTCAACTCTTCTTTTTAAGTGCAAATGCAACAAGCCAGCAGAAATCGCTCTAATTAGTTTCATTCAATAATTTACAAAAAACAAGAAAAGAAAAGTTGGGGAGGAGGAGGAGGAGGATGAAAGCTGGACTACAAAGTCTTAGTGTCTCTCGAATCAACCTCATCGTCATCGTCTTCGTCACGGTGAACCACGCTCATCTCTGGCTTGGGCGCATCCTGTACCGTATTGCACTAGTGTTCACCACAACGTAGCGTAGTGTGCTTCCTCATCATCATCATCATCATCATCATCATCTTCATCATTATCACTCAAGCTCCTCTCCCCCCTCCTACCCCATTGTTCGGTGCCAATGTCAATCTACATGCTGATAATCCCGACGTAACTTATCTTGAGGGCAGCAGCTGGTCTGGATGTGGATGCGGTCATTGTTGGTGGCACCATTGTTTGCACCATTGCTTGCACTTTTGTTATTGTTGTTGTCATCGCCGTCATTGTTATTTATTTTTTTTACTTTATAATACGCTGAATTCATTCTCAGTATTACGACGCATGCAAGCTCTGTAAGTGCCTGTTGTCGCTCAGGTGTTCATGACACCGTCCCTTGGGGCTTGTATATACTGTGTGTATATTAGGGGGAAGAAAATGGTGCTTAGACAGTTGCACTGCAAGGCTGTGTGTTTGTGGGTGTGGGTGTGTGAAGGAGAGCTTGAGAGACAGAGAGAAAGTGAGAGTACCAGAGCGAGCAAAGAGAGAGAGAGAGAGAGAGAGAGAGAGAGAGAGAGAGAGAGAGAGAGAGAGAGAGAGAGAGAGAGAGAGAGAGAGAGAGAGAGAGAGAGAGAGAGCTAGCAAGCAAGAGGGTAAGACACAGCGAGACAGGGAAAGAAGGAGGACAAAGGGAGTGAGGTGAGACAGGGTAAGAAAGACAGAATGAGAAAGAGACATGGAGTGACAGTCGGGAAAGTGGGCATGTGTACATGTGCGTGTCCTTATCCTAGTCCTAGTAGACACAGGCATCACATTGACAATCTGATCTAACATGTCATGGGCGACTGGCCATGGACAAACGACCCCTTCATGCGATTACCCTTCTCTGGCTTGAATTGGGCATTTACAGGCCCCTTATCCTTAAGCAACCATTCTTCATACATCATAAAACAAATCACATGCTGCTATTTTAGGGTGCACATTGGAATCCTCTGTTCGTCTGCAAAGTCACTTTGATTTCCTGGTGGTCAACTATGTCCCCAGAAGAACTTGAAATTAGTAATTCTTTGGACAGGCCATCCATGTGGTCTCAATGAACACCCTTATCCAACGTGTAACTGCTTATCGCCAAGCCCACTGACGTTTTATGCATCGCAGGCCAAACAATCCTAGTTAAACCAGGAAAAACTAAAAAGTCAAAAGTATGCTCGAAATGACATATCTCACTGACGTTAAGTAATCAATGAATTGTAAATTCGAAGAAGGACGTTTGTTGAATCCTGGCTTTCTTTTGAATGCACAGGAATAATGGGTAACACTTTGTTCTATTCGTTTCCATTCCGCCAAGGTTGCTTAGGCGGTTTTACAAATACTTTATCTGGGAACCGGATGCATCCATATAAATACTCATATTGTGGCATTGCCATGTGGCATCCCTTTAGACAAATAATGACATCTCTCTGAATAGGTCTGGGTGACTATAAAGAGTTTATCAATGTCATGCCTGTATCTATTTGGCTTGTGTAAGTGTGTGTGCTTAAGAACCCATGTATGTGTGTGCATGCATGAGTAACAAAGTGCTGCATTGTTAGATCTACAAGCATCGATTTTCTTTGTGTGTGTGTGTGTGTGTGTGTGTGTCTGTGTTTGTGTTTGTGTGCTGATAAGTTCTCTCAGCGGGCGGCATATAAAGCAACGTGATGAGCGATAGGGAGGGAGATATCGCAAGAGCAGAGATGGGGAGAGGAGAGCAGACTAGAGGAGGGGAGAGAACAGTAAAAGGGAGGAGAGGAGAGTGAGCAGAGAGGAGAAGGGAGGAGAGGAGAAGGGAAGAGAGGAGAGGGAGCAGAGAGGAGAAGGGAGGAGAGGAGACGGGGGCAGAGAGGAGGAGAGAAAAGAGGAGAGGGAGAGAAGAGGAGAGAAAAGGAAGAGGCCTCCTATTGGGCGACATTCACTGTCCGTTCAACCTAAGGTCCTCCCCGAACTCTTCCCTTTCCTGTCCAGGGGGGGAGTCCCCCTGCCCCCCTGGCGCCAGTGACACGTGATGATCCATGCCCTCCTCCAGCCCCGCCTCCCCCTCCTCCTCCTCCTCTAGCTCCTCCCCCGCTCCTCCTCCTCCATTCTCCACCCCTTCGTCTGCCTCCATGGGCCTGGCCGGGCTGCCCTCGCCCAGCAGCGGCTGAGTCCTGAGCGGCTCCTTGCGGTCGGGGAACAGCCTGTGCTCCATGCCCTTGAAGTCGCCCTCGAAGGGGAGGCCGACGGAGGCGGCGGTGGCGGCGGGGGCCGGGGCTCCCAGGCCCACCAGGCCCAGGCCCACCACGGCCCCCATGCCCCCCAGGCCGGCCCGGTACACCTCCATGCCGTCGGGGAGCATGGACTTGATCTTGGGCAGCCAGCGCTTGCGGACGCGCCGGGCGTTGGTGCACATGTCGGCCGCGATCACGTTCATCTCGCTCTCCTTGAAGTTGGGGTTGAAGTTCTGGCAGTACACTGGGCGGGAGGAGAGAGGGAGGGAGAGAGAGAGGTTAACAAACCAAAGGACTTACATCTTGCAGTTAATGTTTAAAGTGCTTTACATTTTCTTATTTGTTTTATTTTTGTTGCAGTGCTAATGTACGTTTCTTATGCAAATGAAACCCTTTAACTTGAATTACAGAGAGAGACAGAGACAGAGCAAGATAGAGAGAGACAGAGACAGAGACAGAGACAGAGAGACAGGGACAGAGAGAGAGAGAGAGACAGAGTCAGAGAACACAAGACAGACGTTTCTGGCTCCATACTCAAGTTACAACTTCATCATTTGAATAGTTGGATAATTAAAAAGCTTGATGTAACAATTTGACTCCTCCCAGCACAAAAGACCCCTTCAATTCACACAAGGCCTCGTTTTGCACTCCCTGAACATAATCCTTCTTGGTTTGGTATGCAACTAAATACTTTAGTTCAAGCTAAAAAGATTACCTTCTGGTTGTTTAAGGAAACAAAGTATTTATTTGAAGTTTGATTCCAGTTTTAAACGTAATGTTGTGAAACTTTTGACGTGTTGGATTCAATATATCGAATCCATATTTCCATTACAAATTAATTCATTGCTTCTCTCGAATACTGAACTGTTTTTATGTTTCTATGTTTATCGTGTGGTTTGCCTCAAGGCTGTACAAATCCAAACTGAAATTGACAGCAAATGGTCTTTGTATAACTTCCAGTAGAATCCCAAGGAAAGATATTGCTCTGAACTACTTGTCCGTCTATCCATTGTTGTTGCTCTGTCAATCTGTCAGTCTAAGGATATACAACACACAGAAAAACCCCAACATGAATGCCATGGTCATACCCAAATCTCTCTTGGTGGGCAGAAATAACCCCTGGACCCGAATTCTGTTAATGAAACAGCAAGACGCCCTCAAGACATTCTACCCCCTTGATGAGATTAACCATACCCCATTTGGCACAAGATAATCGACCAGGCCGGTCTTCAATGCATTCCTTAGATGCAAAAGCCCCCATATAATAAAAAATAAAGTCATTCTAAACAGGATAATCAACATGGAGAATGCAAAAATAGAAAAAGAAAAAAGGAAACGCGTGAAGCATTTCTTTGAAACCTATTTGAGAAACACTAGTGCCTCTATATGGTACTGTACATCCCCCTTTGTCTTTAGTCTTGCCTTCCCCTTCCAGACATAGTGGGGGTCATGGTACAGTCCTGTGACCAGCCTATAGAACATGGGTGGAAGCCTCATGCTTCCTCGCTCTCGCTTTCTTGGTTGTTTTAATTAGTTAACATCAAGTTTGACTTAAATTACTGCATGTCTATGAGTGTATTCAAAAATCGATTGTTGTTGTAATGTTGTAATTGATTGAATGCATGTTTATTCTTTGAGTGAGATTTCCATTTTTGGAGTTATTTGTTAAGAAGTTAAGAAAGTCTGCTTGAGTTCAGAAATGTATTATGGTTGATCAATTTTGTCAAAGTTCAGAAGTTTGGTAAAGTAGATAAAGTTTGCGGAAGTGCAGACATGTATTGAAGTAGAGAAAGTTAATTTGAGTTCAGAAAGTTGGTTCAAGTTCAGAAAGTTATAAAAGCAAAACTCGGAGATGGCGGTTTCCCACCGTGGCTGATTACACATTTGAGCCTGGCCAGGAGAAGCCTGCGGCTCTTTTAGGGAGGTGACCACCCGCTGATCAACCGTACCAAAAGCGTCACCGGATGAACACGGTCACTGCTGGGACTGGAGGGATCCAGAAGAGATCTGACAGGCCGGGGAACCAACAACAACACCGGTCCAAATGTCTCGAGAGTGCACGACAGAACCTTCTCTCAGAGCGTCAGTGAGGAAACGGCTATTCCTTGTCTCTCATGCGAGTTGATGCAAAATTGTAATTTTAGTGTTTAATGAAGCTGTTAAGCTTAGGGTTTAGTACGTCAATTGAGTTAGGGTTTAGAACGGCCAATGAAGTTAGGGTTTAGAGGTTCCCGTGTTTTTTTTGTGTTTTTTTTTGTGTGTTTTGTTCTGTTTATTATGTTTATCGCCGTAATTTCTTCAAGTGAATCATACCCGTTTATTTGTGTTAATTCATGTAATTTGTAATCAAAGGAGGAAGCAGTGCTTGTGGTTGATGACTGACTTGACAAAGAACTTGGACTTCAGATAGACTCAATTGGCTATCTTATTTTTATATGAATATATATTATAGTATAATTGAATACTTAATATTAGTTGTATTCTCCCTTATGGAAATGGTGCACCATTCGATTTGCAAACTGAATAACATTAAGATCAGTTTAAGCCCCTTAATCAAACAACATTGCTTCAGGCTATTGTCTCCTTTCGTGTGAATAAATTAAACTAAAAAGTCAAACATGGCTAACGCGAATGTACACAGTGCTTTCTGTCACTCCGAAGGCAAATAACAAATCCTTGAGGATGCACACAATCCCTGAGCTGCAAAAAACGCAATCACCAGAACTGGTATACTCCAAGACACCACCAGGGCCGCAGTGCACATCATGCACACGTGGATTCAGCAGTCTAATCTACTTACAGGCGGCGGTGCATTACATTCATATGCGGACAGCCAAACCAGAAACGACCCCCCCCATTATCAATACAGTGTCTCTCTAGCCCTGTATCGATGTTCCCCTACATTGAAATCCACTGGGAATATCTACTAGATATTCAGGGAGTACATTCATATTGTACGGCAGAATCAGACTATCCTACTAAAAGCAACTTCAGAAATCACCTCCTTTGTACAGATAAGATAACTTTGGCAAATCTACAAATTTCTTCTTCCAAAACCATTGTTTCTTGGTGATAAATTATTAAATGCTCTTCTGCTAGAACAGCCATGCTATTTAAAAAGTTGTTGAGCGAACCCATTGTTGCACCAGGAGATACCATCTCGTTTATGAAAATAGACAACGGGTGTATTTATCTACGGAGAGTTGAACTTACGCTTGACGGCGTTGAGCACTCGGCTGTCGAGCGGTTTCCGACTGGGGTCACTAGTGGAGGAGCGGATGCCTGTACCACAGCTGTTGGCCAAGGTGTTTCTGTTGGGTCCAAGGAGGAGAACCACATAGAGGTTCACACAGAGGTAAATAGACAGAGTTTAACCATGGCGTTAAAACAGACGTTTAGGCATCCATAAGCAGAACGCTCACACCCCAAGCTGCTCATGAATGAACCTGTATCTGAGATCACTGAACCTTACTCTGCGTGAAAAGCATCTGCTAGCAAGTTACCAAATAGAACAAAGCATGAACTGTTAAGACCCGTTATGTCAGAACACATATACAACACCCTTGAACCAGCAGGTCCGGGCGTGATCACAGGGTGAACTCGTACCTGTCAAAGAAGGTGGCCAGCAGGCGACGGAGCAGGACCTTGTGTTTGATCCCGGCACACAGGTGACAGTTCATCAGCTGACCCCGTGTCATGAACACCTGGGTGCCTGGACAGGTGACGACAACAAACACCCTCTCAATTAGAAGCCCTCCCTTGATACAATGAGCGAGGACTGAACCACCGCCGAAGTGCGTTACAGTTCAGCCTGGAGTGGTTTGGTCCGATCGAACAATAGTTACAAGCAATGAGTCGATGCTATTTACTTTCATCTACACGGTTATTGGTTTTTTTATCGAGTTAGGCAGATGACATTAAAACATTCCTCAGCAGATTGTTTTAGCGTCGTCTAGGAAACATCTGGTGTATTTTGCTGCAGTAGTTCACGTTGGATTTGTAGCGCATCGGTTTGGAGCGGTTAAAAGGCAGGAGTGTCCCGTTATTTAAAAATAATGCACACCCGTTGCATAACTATTTAATATTGAGATTTCCCCATTCTGTTTCCAGTGCGACCTGTACCACAAGTACTTTGCGCTAGTTTCTACTTCTTGTTTACTAAACCACACACATCAGACCGATGTTGTGAAAACACTGCTGCACGTACGAATCAGATTAGCCATTAGGAACAGTCAACGCTTTATGAATTAATATGCATTTTAATGAACGCACTCTTCTTGCATAATTGCAAAACTATAATTAAAAAAAAATCTCTGTTTGTGCATGTGTGTATTCTTCAGCAGCATGTAATATACATACAAATGCAAACATATATACACAACTATATATCCATGTATATTTGCATATATGCAAGGTCCAAAATTAACTCTTGCCTAAAATGTTATTTTTCCATCTACCAAGGTTGAATAATCTATCTAATCTACATACATATACAATTGTGTATGTATATGTATGTATGTTTGTATGTATGTATGCGTGGGGCCTACCAGCGACCAGCTCCAGCTTCTCCCCAGGGTCCCCCTCGGTGTAGAGCTTGGGGTGGCAGCGGTACCCGATCTGGCTGATGAGGCTGGCGGGCAGGGCCACCAGGTCTCTCCGGATCAGGACACAGTTGCGGCTCTCCAGGGACAGAGGGACCCCCGACATCTCCGCCTTGTCCTGGACTGATGGGGGCAAAAATATATTATACATGTCGTTATAATTACCGTTATTATAATGAAGACAAACATAATAGACATTAATAATAGCATGAATATGAATAACAATAACAACAATAATAATACTAATAATGACACTTTATTTATGGAGCAAAAAAAGGGCTTCATACAATAAAGAATATCTTAAAGTGTTTTTTGTTGTGTCTCAGACAACACTGTATTAACACGATAGAAAAATACACAAGAAGCGCCAAAACATCAGCCAGGGAGGAAGTGAAATAACATAACAGAATGGAATGGAGTTTATAGAATAGAATTAGCAAGTACAATGAAACATGGTGACTCAGCAGTTATGGGATACGGCCAGGGTTTACGACGTTGGGATATTAGCATGTTAATTCGCAATAGTGCTATCTATTTGCCATCTAGACTTTATGCTGCGTAATTGGCCTGTTTAAACAACCTCACTTTTGAATCAAATACTATGAGGACATATCCTCCTTGTCCCCTTTCGTTCGACACCTTCGGTTAAATCGATACCTAAACTGCTTAAAAAAAAGAGGCTTAAAAATCAATCTGAGGGAATGAGGCATCGCACTCATTATCTGTCCCTTAACCATAACATTAGCGATGTATAGGGGTGTGCATTCGCTAAGATAGCCGCACACACACACACACACACACACACACACACACACACACACACACACACACACACACACACACACACACACACACACACACACACACACACACACACACACACACACAGAGGCATACATACAGCCACAAACGCACACACACACACACACACACACACACACACACACACACACACACACACACACACACACACACACACACACACACACACACACAGAGGCATACATACAGCCACAAACGCACACACACACACACACACACACACACACACACACACACACACGCACGCACACGCACGCACGCACACGGGCACATGTAGACAAGCACACAGGCACACACATACTCAAATATCCGACAATGTCACCCTGGGGTGTTCTAACTGATTGCAGATAGAAAGGCTTTCATAAATAACTGAAATCTAAGACTTTAACAAACCTGTCCGTTGCCTCAGGCAGCACAATTTCAACCTCCTGCACAAGTTGATTTTGTACGCATGTGTCTCTCATTGTGTTTGAGGGTACTACAGTCGGTGTGAGAGAGAGAGAGAGAGAGAGATAGCGTGTACGCGTATAAAAGCATTATGCACACACGCATGGATCCGTAGCAAAGCGTAGCGACGGCAAAAATCGTACATCTGGTTATCAATTTGGATGCACAGATTCATCGTTCAGCATGGCGATCCCTACCGTGGGACGGTCAAAGAGGCGACACGCCACACACACACACGGAGTGGAAACCCTGTCAAACTCACGTCCGTAGGGGTTGGCGGCGCGCGCGTACATCTGGCTGTAGGCGTCCTCCGAGATGGCCTCGTAGGGCTCCTCCTCAAACTCCTCGTCCTCGTTCTGGTAGGACGTGGGGCTGTCCGTGGTCGGCAGGCTGGACGCGCCCGGACTGGACCTCTCTGCTCCTCCACCACCTCCTCCTCCTCCTCCTCCTGCACCTGGGGTGAGGTGGTATGGCGGCAGCCCCGGGAACACGGTGGTCCCGCCCACCGTTGTGTAGAACAACGAGTTGGCGCGCGCCAGGCGGCTCAGCTCGGCCGCCGACGTCGCCGCCGCCGACGCGGACGACGACGACGACGACGACGTCTTGCCCGGCGTCCCGGTGGCCGGCGTGACGCTCAGCGACGCCTGCTCCGCCCCTTCCTGTTTGATCTTGCGCTGCTGCAGGATGGAAGCCGGCCAGCCGTGGACGCCCAAGAGCGCGGCGGCCGCTAAGCTGCTGGCGTTGCTCCCGTTGTTGTTGTTGTTGCTGCCATGGTGTTGGTGGTGAAGGTGGTGCGGGTGGTGGTGGTGGTTGTTGGGGCTCTGGGGCTCGGAGCCCGTCTCCTCCAGGGGCCCTGTGGTCTGGGAGTCGCAGTGGGGTGAGTTGGCCTTGAACAGAAGGTCCATGCCGCGCTCCACGATGTGCTGGATCTGGAGGTAGCCGGCGGTGTACATGACCACCAGCTGCTCGCTGGCCGCCATGGTGAGCCTCCCCGTGTAGCAGAAGGAGAGGATCTGCTCGAAGCAGGCGGGGGTGACCGAGGAGGGCAGCTCGAACTGGCTCTTGGACGAGCTGCTGAAGAGGTCCCGGAAGTACAGGCTGCTGGCCGCCAGCACCGCCCGGTGGGCTTTGAAGGCCTGGCCTGGGAGAGGGAGAGGAGGACAGCGATGCTCACGACGACTGCTTCAGAAATCCTTTCCCTGTTAATACATTTCTTTTAATGCTTCATTTCTTTCCTTAGAAACGAAATCATGACGCGTCAATGAGTCATTGACCATCAAAAAAGTAACACAAAAAGTTATTAGACTACGTTTTCCCTAATTATGTTAATACTTAAGAAATAAGATCAAATCTTGTAAGTAATGTCAACATCTCACGGGTTGCTCAGACTGAAATTTGCCATTCTATTTTTACTCTGTCTTTTTACTTCCCCTACCCGGGGAGCAACTGACCTTTGACCAGGATGGATACATCGCAGTAATGTCCCAGAATCCTTTGCTCGTTCAGGGAGCCCAACACCGTGGCCCCGAAGTTCGGAATCTCCACGTGGAGAAGCTGGGACATGATGGGCGGGGTGCGTGCGACAGCTCCACTTCAGACCTTCACACCGCAGACACTGCCAGTATGGGAGACATCTTTCACCACCAAAAAGGACAGAACCAGGGAAAATAAGAGAAAAATGGTGAGTTTGAGGAGAAGAACAGTGAAAAAACAAGGTACAAACACAAGAACGACGTGCGAAAGATGAGCAGAAAAGTGAAGTTAGCGAGAGGTGCGAAAGGGAAGATTGAGAGGAAAAATCGAAATAGAGTTGAGGTGCGAGAATGAACACAGTTTAGGGAGAAGTGAGAGGTTTGTGAAAAGACATGCAGAAAGAGTGAAGAGAGAGACACCGAGAGAGATACGGAGAAGAGAGAGAAAGAGAGAGTGAGGGAGAGAATAAAAGGAGGGGGGGGGGGGAAGGCAAAAGGAGGAGTCAATGCACAAAAAAGGATTAGTTGCGCCAACTGTAAATAAGAGAGTTCTGAAGTAACTTATGTTGTTTAAACATGTTTTGAATTCCAAGAACTCTGCGTGGCCGAGCAACTGCATGTTCACAAGCCCCATAACCTTTGAGTGAACGTTCCCCGACTACACTGAAACCATAGACTGGATGTATAAAACGGGAACAAGGGCACCACAGTGGGGCAGGGAGCACGGGTTCCCAAGTCACCAAACAGTCTAATCAATTCTTCGCCGAACCGACCCATAGTGGAACTGGGCTTTTATCTATATCTATTCGTTTCTCGGGAACCTCTTTAGTCACCACCCCACCCTCAACACACACACGTATGTACACACACGCGCACACATACATACACACATACGGCACACTGACACATATATACACAGACAAAAATACACATACTAGTTTCATTATTGAGCAATGCTGCAGTTCCAGGAATACAAACAGATGAAGTCGAAAAAAACGGCAGTGTTTCACTCAACTTCGGTCTCCAGTTCATGTTCTTCAAAAACACACACAGACACTTCGTCATATATATGCAAAAATGTGTGCACAGTCGGAGCCACGCCAGAATAACCATACTCAGAGGAACAAGGACAGACACACTCATACTCACACATACACACACACACACATACACAAACACATGTGGATATGCATGTATCATTCAAAACATCTTTGCTTTCCCATAGCTTCCTTACACAACACAAGACAGAAAAACCAAGAGACACACACACACACACACACACACACACACACACACACACACACACACACACACACACACACACACACACACACACACACACACACACACACACACACACACACACACACACACACACACACAGTTCTGACCTGTGCAATGACAGTCTTCTGGTGAGGACACACTAGGACGCTCTCCACCAAACATTGAAGATCCAGAAGATCCAGAAGATCCCAGGACAAGAGGAAGAGGAGGAAGAGGAGGAGAAAGCTGACTGTCTGGTCGCACCACTCTTCTCCTTTTGCTAAAGTGTCAAAGACACCACAGCTCCTTGGATCTGAACCATTGCCCCCCCCCCTTTCTCTCTCGCACACACAAAGCGATTCCCCACTACTGTCTCACTAACTCATCCTCTGTATTCTCCCAGAGCTCATCCACTACGTCTCCACCATCTCCCAAGAAAGCACCATGCTCTCTCTCTCTCTCTCTCTCGCTGCCTCCCTCGCCCTCTGTCGGTTCTGTATCTCTCTCAACTCTCTGTGTCTGTTCCCTATATCTCTGTGTCTGTTCTATCGCCGTCTCAAAGCCTCCCACTGCCTCCTCGTCATTATCTCCCTGTTTCTCTCTCTCCCCCCCCTTCTCTATTCTCTAAGGGTTGAATTCAACAAGTGCTGCTGCAGAGAGACAGTGGAAGACTAAGAGAGATAGTGGAAGACTAAGAGAGAGATAGTGGAAGACTAAGAGAGAGAGAGAGAGAGAGAGAGAGAGAGAGAGAGAGAGAGAGAGAGAGAGAGAGAGAGAGAGAGAGAGAGAGAGAGAGAGAGAGAGAGAGAGAGAGAGAGAATAAGATATAAAAGGGAGTGAGGGAGAGAGTAAGGGAAAGAGATAAAAAGAGCAGAGTGAATCAATGATGAAAAAAGTGGGAGCTCATTGTGTGTGTGTTTTGTGTGTGTTCATGAGGCTCTCACTTTCTCTCTTTGTGTCTGCATGTGTGTCTCTGTGCATATCTCAATGTGTGTGTGTTTGTCTGTGTGTGTTTGTCTCTCTGTGTGTGTGTGTGTGTGTGTGTGTGTGTGTGTGTGTGTGTGTGTGTGTGTGTGTGTGTGTCTGATCAATGCAGTACTATATGTCGCAGGGAGAGAGAGGGAGAAAGAAAACAGGCTACAGTTACAGACAGAGACAGAGACGGCAAAGAAGGAGAGGAGGGAGGGAGGGAGGGAGGGAGGGAGGGAGCAGGGTGAGAGAGAGGGAGGGAGGAAAGGAGGAAGAGAGCTGAGACAGAGAGAAAGTCATTTGAGGACAGTACGAGAAGAGAAAGACAATTAGGTTGAGGGAACTTCAGCCACTTCTCTATATTCGCTCACACACACACACACACACACACACACACACACACACACACACACACACACACACACACACACACACACACACACACACACACACACACACTACATGGCATCATATCCAGACGGGCATGGAAACATCAGAGTAAAAGGGGAGGTCACACAACCTCTTCAGAAAACATGGCTGACCTCCCTAAAGCAGGCAAGAAAACGTGACCCACTGACTGTAAGCCAGGCCCCGTCTGACACACCCCCCCCTGAAAACCCCTGTTTGATGCAACACAGCACGTTACTGACTCATATTCCCGTAAAGCAATAGGATTTCTCAAGTGTAGTATAAATAAGAAAGAATTCCAGAGGCCCACTCACTGCACCACAATCCGCCACAGGTCGCTGTGACGCTGAACAACCCCGATAAGAACTACGACAGTAAACCCAACCCCGCTGGCAATGAAGGCTTCATCGCAATAACTTTAGCGTATTCAATGGGGGAGAAACAGAGAGGTGATGGGCCTAAGGTCATGGGTTGGGGGGAGAAAGAAGGGGTTCCCGAAAAGGAGAAAATACAGAAGGGATAGGGTGTACGCAGAGAGGAGAGCTTGAAAATGAGAAAATGATGTGTGTGTGTGTGTGTGTGTGTGTGTGTAGCGCATTTGTGAAATGGACTTTTAACTGTGAGCCATAAAGATGTGCTGGTATGTATTATATAAATCTATATACTGGTCACACACAAATATGTATCACTCTACATATTCATCTTAAAACAGAGGCAAAAATTGAAAAATATACAACGGTGATTGCAAATCCAAGCGTCTACAGAGCGTGTGTATGCAGACGCATTATGCTGTAGTTTAGAACAGAAACTTCCAGAGGCTGAGCTAAACGAAGCAAAAACTTCTCTGTCTCGAAGTCACCGTGGTGATATTAGCGGAACATATCACGAACGAGACTCGCATCACAACCCCAATGTCGTTGTTCTCACACCGCTCCACCACTGCAGTGTGATGTCTGCAATACATGTGGAGCTAAGCGTGAATACACAAACAAGCACTCACTCCCTCACTCAGACATGCAGGCACACACACACACACACACACACACACACACACACACACACACACACACACACACACACACACACACACACACACACACACACACACACACACACACACACACACACACACACACACACACACACACACACACACACACCCGGACACACCCACACTCACTAAGACACACACATTATCAGTCACGGAGAAACAACACACACACAGACACACAAACTCACACACACCCACACACGGACACAAATGCACACACTCACTTTGACACACACATTATCAGTCACACAGAAACAACACAGACACATAAACTCACCCACGCATGCACACGCATGCACACACAAACGGATGCATGCTCTGTCACATTAAAAATCCCTCTTTTGTTTTCTATGTACACAGATGAGCACGCCTTCAGGTGAAACTGTTTGTTCATTCTCACGACATATAAAGGGCATATAAGGGGCGGCGGGGGGGGGGGGGGGGGCTCCATCTTTTGTTTGTTTCCGGTGATCTGCTGCTGCCCTGTCCACCAGCCAGACAGTTCATCCATTAGTTTGCCCATCCGTCAGTCAGAGGGTTGAATCTTTAGGCTAGATCCCTCCCCCCCCCCTCACACATCTACATCCACACACCCCCACACCCCATCTCTTTATCTCACCCTCTCTTTCTCTTTCCTTTCTCTGCCCCATCCCTCGCTGCATACCACATTGCCAGTGTCTTGCTCTCTCTCTTACTCTCTCTCCCTTCCAATTAATGCACACAGGGCTGCATTGCAGTGAGGCTGGCGCGTGCCATGGCGGAGAAGCACAGTGCATCGTCTACAGACATGCATGTACGTGCCAGTCGGGGCGAGGAGGAGGAGGATGAGAGCGAGAGAGCGAGCCAGAGCCAGAGAGAGAGAGAGAGAGAGAGAGAGCGCAACGGAGAGAGTGGGAAAAGGAGAGGGAGGGGGGGAGAGCGAGAGAGAGTAAAGGGAGGGAGGAAACAGAGAATATGTTGAGTCAGGGAGAATGGGACGCCAGTAAGGCAGACCGACTGCACATGCACAGACATGTAATGTAGCGTCGTCCATGTGGGTGTGCTGTGCGCCGCCGATGGTGCGGCGGAGAGTGGGCGAGCGCCCGGACTCTGATTTCGGTTAACATTCACGTGGAAATGGTGGGCATAAAAAAAAAAAAAAAGGGAAAACGTGAAGATGATTCACACACACACAATGTACCCTATATTTGCATACACACTCGGAAACAGAAGCATACGTACGGATGGCAGGGAGCGGCTTCCATTCCGGGGATAAGCCATGCAATACATATATAGACTTTGCCCATCTCTGATAATAATACAAAGCAGGCGTTGGGGTGTGAAAGATTATTTGCAGGTGTGTGTGTGTGTGTGTGTGTGTGTGTGTGTGTGTGTGTGTGTGTGTGTGTGTGTGTGTGTGTGTGTCTGTGTGTGTCTGTGGGTGTGTGTGGGAGGGGGTCTGGGTTAGTGAGTTCCTCTCTCCTGCATATGTCTTCCGTGCAAAAGTGTGCTTCTTCAAAAGCTTTTGTAAATGCCCCGGAAAATCAGATGTGGTTGTGTCGAATTTGTTATTTATGTGTGCTTCACTTCAACCTCATTCCTGTAGCATTATAAAAAGGCATACCATCAGGTTAGAAAATATTACATGGATGCATTACAACTATACTAATGATGATATAATGACTGATAATAGCACATGTAAATAAGAAATATAATAATAATAATAGCTTAATAATAGTAACAAAAAAATGATTAAAACTAAATAACAATAGTAATAATATTTATTTCAAATTATTATAATTACTATAAAAAGGATAATTATTATGTTATGATTATTATTGTTATTATAATGATATAATTATTCTATACCCTAACAGCAGTGGGCAACCACTGTGGGGCGCCTTTGCACCAACTGCAAGGCTAGTGCCCTGGTTCATCTCCCTCACAGTGGGTTTCCATGTCATCTGCATTGCCTTCCAGTGTGTGTGTTGGTGCGTTTACGCGTCTGTGTGTCTGTGGGTCTGTGTGTGTGCGAGTGTCCTCAAAGCCCACAAAAAGGTCCCAAGTAGGCAGGGATGAGATGTGAACAGAGGCAACCCCCCCCCCCCCCCCAACCACAGCAGCCGCATCAGGCCATCTCTATGATGAATTACAGATAATGAATCAAAACCCCAAAATAAAACCATGCATTTTACACAAGGCCACGGTCGACATGTGACTCAACCCTTTACTGTGCTAGTTAGCGACCATGGTCAACTTTGACTGTAACCCAACAGGCAAAAAAAAAAAGACAACTGTACATTCAAATGCGTATTTGTGTGTGAATGCATATGAAACATGCATGTATTCAAAGTGCTACAGGGTATACTATATCGGTCCTGCGATGCCCGCAAGGCACAGTCACAAGCCTGCCTGCGCCAGGAGAAGTTTGGAAGCCGCCTCGCTCCCTCCTGACGCAGACTCGGGCTAAGTTTGCTTATGTTCTCGCTATACAATCTAAACATGAACAGCCCTGTCTTTATAAATATTCAGATCCTGCAGTTGTTCCCATGTCTAAAGTGTACCAGACAAACAGATTCTCTCCACGTTGAGACGGCACACCGCTCCCCGGCAACAGGGCCTGCCAATCGGGACAGAGCAAGTGTCTGCTTGACTCTGTCTGAGGATGATTATGGGATGTCGAAAAGAAAGAAAAAAGGGGAGATGAAAGAGAGACGGAGAGACGGGGGGGAGAGGACAGAAAGGGAAAAAGGGCAATGATAGATAGACGGACGGAGAGAGAGAGGGCGAGAGAGTGACGGGGGAGACAGAGGGAGAGACGGTGATAAAAGAGAGACAGGCAGCTTGTTAATGCGTATAATACAATCCGTATGTATAGTCGCTGCCAGGAGAAGTTGCCTGCATAAAGCAGAAAAAAAAGAAAAAAAAAAGAATACTCCCTCTGAATCACCGTTATGTAAGAATCAGACAACTCCTAAATGATTTGTGGTGGGCTGCGTATTGTCTGCTCACGCCATTCGTGAATTCACTCTATTATCTTCTTCTTTTTTTTTCACACGCTGATCATTTAGCTGCTGGACAAAACTATTCAGAAAAGAAGGCGAAAGAACTAAACCGGCTTGAGCTCAACCATGATAACACAGCACGTCTGAAAAAAGAAAATGGGATGATGTTAGAATGATGATTATGATGATGATGCCAGGAAGGTTTATTTTGTAAATTGATGTACAATAGCGGGTTCCTCTTGGCACGCGAGGGAACGTGCCAGATACTGTGTTGTCTGCAGATGCTGTAATTAGTGGCCTCCTACCAGTTGTACCGAGTAGAACTGAACACCGTTACCTCAAGAACACATTGACATTTTCCAGTCTCGACACACACAGGCAGGCAGGCATGCACATGTATACAAAACATGCACACACACACATAATATTTAAACTGGAACAGTGCAATCAAGGGTTGTTGTGACGGTAAGTGTGTTGCCATGTCAATTAGTGAGCGGCGACTGTTGAAGTGGTCGGCTACGCTCTGTCATACACTGGTGGTCCAGTGTCTGAGTGTGTTTGTGTATGTGAGAGAGAGATACAGATACATAGAACGAGAGAAAGGGTAGCAATGTGTGTGTGTGTTTGTGTCTATGAGTATGTGTCTATGAGTGTGTGTGTGTGTGTGTGTGTGTGTGTGTGTGTGTGTGTGTGTGTGTGTGTGTGTGTGTGTGTGTGTGTGTGTGTGTGTTTCAAAGCCGAATGCTTTGCTAATGGACTCCAAGTGGTGGTGGGAGGTAAACAAACACATGCGATGGCTGCTGAAACTCTCACACACACACACACACACACACACACACACACACACACACACACACACACACAGACATATACTTCTTCTGGGGGCGTAGAGCTGAGAGCAAGACGCAGAAGTGGAAGGAGTGGAAGGCAGAGAGAGAAAAACAAGAGCGAATCTAAGATTTCAACCATTTGGGGGAAGAGGGAAAATGTTCCCCGTTTCATTTGTGTTGTGAAATCCAGCACACATAGTATATTGCTTTGTGTTGTTGGTCATCCGATGTTGTTCAATTGCGGACTGTCACAGCGAGTAATACAAAAGTAATGACCCACAAACTTCAATAAGGGACATTTGGCATGGGGTCAAATGTGCCAAACACTGCCCTATAGTCGAATTATTCTGTCGACTATACAAAATCCTTCTTTCCTTTTATGTTCCTTGTTCAATGTCAAATTGATTTAGGTTACACAACAGCCGTTAAACATGATCTCTATCGAGACAGATATCCAGAAATGAAGTTGACAGTGAGTGAATGGAAGAAACTCGTAATTACTAAAGAAACAACACCTTGTGTTGTGTGTGTGTGTGTGTGTGTGTGTGTGTGTGTGTGTGTGTGTGTGTGTGTGTGTGTGTGTGTGTGTGTGTGTGTGTGTGTGTGTGTGTGTGTGTGTGTGTGTGTGTGTGTGTGTGTGTGTGTGTGTGTGTGTGTGTCTTCTTGCCTCACATCTGGTCTGTGGTCTATAATAAACTGCCAAACCTTGTTTGGTGAAAGCACACTTTCACCAATGACCATACTGGAACTGTATTGCGCTGTTGTTTTGAAATGCACAAACTTTTGCCAAAGTCTTGCATCAAGCTTACATTCGCACTAAGTACATGAGGGGTTGAAGCCTACTAGTGTGTTTACTTAATTCCCACACAAGAAAACCCCACAGAAGTACAATCGAATGGAGCGTTCGCTAGGGCCACACAGTGGACAGTCGCAAAACAAACCTGAATACAAAGATTTCTACAGACTGCAGTTGACCCCCCTTGAATAGACTAATGGATAAAGAGGGCTTGTAATATAATTCATAGAATGTAAGTCGACGTATGAAAATAATTAAGCCACTTAAAGCCATGACACTACTGGCTGTATGGTAATTTGAGAAGCACCTGGCTGGCAGACAGGTACTTTTGTCAGTGCTCGCTCCACTCCCTGTAAGTGTATGGTGCAGTGTTGTACGTACCTGTGATGTCTTAAAAAGACTTCAGCTGTTTAATAGCAGCTAATGCTATGGTTGAAGGCTATAGAGTACGCAAAGCTAGTTTGCAAGGTTAGAACGATTCTGGGCTGAACATGTCTGTAGGACTAAAAAACTGGAGCGGTATTTCAACTGTAAACTAATCCTATTGTTAGCAAGCTAAACTGGTAGGCTATGCTAGTAAGGTTCTGGGCCACAAATGTTTATATGAATATTAATCCCCGAGCACAGACTCTAGCAGTATCATCATCATATCACTGCTGACAATGTTTATGTGACTTTTGCGACGCTGGTAAACAAAAAAACCTTGAGCAACATTGGACCTGCACCATGTAGCTTTTTCACTGTCAAAAT
This sequence comes from Gadus macrocephalus, assembly GCF_031168955.1. NCBI lineage: Eukaryota > Metazoa > Chordata > Actinopteri > Gadiformes > Gadidae > Gadus > Gadus macrocephalus. The sequence continues at coordinate 8,399,979 of NC_082400.1, forward strand.
GAGATTTCATTTTTTTTCTCTTCCACAGAAGTAATAGATTCAGAGCGGGGACCCATGACAACCCGGTTTGACTGTGCTGTGGATCAGCTTCTTTTGGGTTTGTTGTTCAGACGCTCTTAATTTCAAATCAAATCAAACAAAAGGCGGTGTCTTCTAGGAAACAAAGTTACGACACAGCAGGGGACTGAATACAAACAGGTCAAGAGCCTTCGGTACGATGGCCTCCGTTCATCTCTTCACTGATCCACCAGAAATACAGCAACGGGAAAAAAAAAAAACAGCTTCAACTACTACTATTCATTCAGTAAAAGTTCTGCGGTGCAGAGTAAACGCAGCGCTAATGAGGCCGGGGGTGGACTTACTTTGCCGTCGTACCGGTAACGCAAGCGTGTTTTCAGCCCCACTCGGAGTAATTTACCCCAGGCTGACATCAAAGCAGCGGAGGAAACCCTTACTAGTCGTACCCTTACTTTACTTTGTCTCAGCAAAGGACGACAGACCGACAGACATTCCTCTAATCACACGCTCGTTTCAAAAGGAAAGTGGTGGCGCTGGTGTGTGTGTGTGTGTGTGTGTGTGTGTGTGTGTGTGTGTGTGTGTGTGTGTGTGTGTGTGTGTGTGTGTGTGTGTGTGTGTGTGTGTGTGTGTGTGTGTGTGTGTGTGTGTGTGTGTGGCAGGGGAGCATGTATGGACTTTGACAGCACTAGCAGTAATATATGAAATCATTTCTTAAAAATGTATCAGAAAGGGATGAGTATGTGTAAGGTACAATACCAGAGACTGGTATTTACAGTAGCTATTTGTGCAATTAATTGAATTGCCCTTCGACCAATCAACTGAGACGACTAATAAAAAATCATGAACTAACAAAGGGGACGAGCGAACGCGGCGCTTATGAATCACAAAGCCACGCTCACACAATGCTAGAAGTATGACAGTGTCATTTCTTGCAACTGCCTTTTCAAATGCTATACATTCAGAGTTGACACACTCCTGAAGTTAACCACAACACAATTTGTGGTGGACTGTGCGTGCGAAACAAAGGACATTTGCTATTGGTCGACTCCGAAAGAGGGGGGTGACCCAAGTATTGAAATCCCCTGCAAAGTCTCTTCTCTCGTTTCTGAAGAGGATTGCGAGGTGGATCAATACAATGATATCGATTCAACATAAACACATCATTATGTTGGGGTTATAACTCAGAAGTATGATTACGCTTAATCCTTTTAGCAACTCGGAGAAAGTAAGGGCCACACAGCAGAACAATTACGATGTTGAAACGTGGAGAAGTATTTTTGGATGCATGCAAGTTCTTTTTTCTTCCAGACGTCATTTTATAAATGGAGTCGCATTTCGGCATGACATGATCGGAGCACTACTGTCAAATGAAATGGCACCAAAGAACTGCCGCATGTCATGTTTGACAAACGTCTTAAATGCCTCTGCTTGAGCGCCGTGCGTGCGGTGATGGATGACGGGAAACGGCTGCAGCATGCCGCATGTGGGTTGCCTGCCGCATCCCGTACACCCCTTCCTGATCCTGAGGGAGTACTGTGTGTCTATAGCAGAGCTCACCAACCACTGCAAGGGATTTACACGACCCCGCCCATAAACCACTGGCCTCGGATTCCACGAGACCCACCTAGAGGTGCTTTGGCTATATAACTCAGGTATGCACCGCTACAACACAGAAACAGGGATGAATAAGGGATAAATAAAGTGATAGGGTATCAAACATTTATTGCGGCTGCTGTTTGGTGAACACAAAATGGAAGATGATATCTAATATTACTAGCTGAGAGAATAGGGGAAATGGAGGAAAAAAACAAGTTGACAAGTCATGTCATAACAATGCTAAGAAAGATAGATACGTGTGACAATGACAAATTACAACGGGCGGAAGGGAAGGAAGAGAGGCAATGAGAGACACAGACAGACAGACAGACAGACAGACAGACAGACAGACAGACAGACAGACAGACAGACAGACAGACAGACAGACAGACAGACAGACAGACAGACAGACAGACAGACAGACAGACAGACAGACAGACAGACAGACAGACAGACAGACAGACAGACAGACAGACAGACAGACAGACAGACAGACAGACAGACAGACAGACAGACAGACGAAAGAGAGAGACAGAGAGATTAAATAGATAAAGCAAGCAATTAGATGCCAGATACTATTCTGCTCGAGCTGGTGTAGTACCATGTGACCCATGCCGTGTGTGACATCAGTGCGGGTCAACTTGGCCACGATATCAGTGTGAAAGAAAAAGGAGGACACATCGTTCAGCATCGATGCTCCTCTACGCCTGTCACCAAAGAACAACACACACACACACACACACACACACACGTACATAGACACAGGCCGCTGCACGCTTCTACTGAGAACTCACTGTACATTTGAAGTGGAGCGGACAGAATGCTTTAATTCATTCGCCATGGCGCATGAATTTTTTTCTTTTTTTCGGGGGGACTAGGACACGGAGGGGTGTAGGGGGGAGACGAATCCTGTTTGATATCAAAGCCACGTCTGTTGTATCAAGAGAATGTCACATGCTGCATGGGTTTCAAACGAGATGACACACACACACACAGGCCATGTCCCGGTTCGTCCCAGCTCACTGTAATGTATCGCTTCGCACATGAACTTGAATGTATCGGAAAGCAATACATGAGAGCATAGCTCACACACACACACACACACACACACACACACACACACACACACACACACACACACACACACACACACACACACACACACACACACACACACACACACACACACACACACACACACACACACACACACACACACACACACACACACACACACACACACACACACACACACACACACACGTAAGCGCAACATTAAAACCTCCCCTGTCAGCAGCAGCAGACCTAGCAAGCTCAATGGTTGGACAGAGGCACCGTCAGGGCCTAGATTTCACATGTACGTGTACTCAAATAACATGTCACCTTGGATAACCCGAGTGCACTGGTGAAACCCCGCCAGCTCCCATAAGTATAGGCAGCGCTTAGTTGCATCTCTGTCACGACTCACCAAAGGTAAACACGAGACAGCTGGCAACCAGAAGAGTACAATATTTACATATATTTTTAATAACATTTCCCTATGAATCCTACTACCACAGATTGAGTCTTGTAAAATCTAATTTGGCTTTTATAGAGAAATGCAGGGCAAAAAATTTAAAAGTAAACCTTTTGATTAAAAAAATAATATTTATACGTATAAGAAGGGTTTCTTGGCCAAGATTGAATCTTTTGATGGTCCTTTCTCATAAAGATAATAAACAAATGTACAAAAAATCTAAATAGAACACAGAGAATCCTGATTATTGTAGGATTCTAGAATTGTTGTGCAATGAGATCGTCTTTTCAACTGCTGAGTGTTAAGTCGTCCCTTGCAGTCATTGAGTACATGTTTGGTTAATGTGAAAGTTGAAGCAGACTGAGGAGATGGGATGGCATATGAGGAGGAGAGGGGCTGCTGCTGTGGTGGGAGCAGTGTTGAACAAACTACAAGCCTTGGATTCCTGTCTTTTTCCACTGGCCTCCACTGGCGTTGCACCAAGCTTTCAAGACGTGAGAAGAGCAGATCCACAAACTATTTGCTATACAGAACACCGGGACAACCTCCCCTTTTCACAGCCTCACCAAATATCACATTTACCTATTAACATCTTGCTTTATTTTTGTGTAAACACCCAGCAATACATAACGCTCATTTTTAAGTCAACAGCCACATGCTAATGTTTGGTTGCTGGGTGTTTGGAGATCAATTTGTTTCTTACGCCGTCTTGTAGTTTGTCTATTGCTACGTGCGGTGATTGCTTGGTCGGAATTAATGAATGTGGGTGTCCGCAAGCGTCACTCTCTGGTCTGATAGTCTTGTCGCCTAATTGAAACCTTGTGGGACAAAGTGAAGTTGAGTAATGCGTCTCAACGACTGACATGTCAACGCCTGAAGTGGTTTACAAATATTGCAAAAATAAATTACAATTACCTTTCACACGCTTTGCTAATTTGGAGCAGATACAATCTTAGTTAGTATAGTAAAGGGAGGGAAATACATGTGTTTCCATAGCAGCTTTAAGCCAGAAGTTTAGAATACGAATAAGAGAGATGAGCATGGAATGGCGCTATAAAGAAGGATTTGCCAAAACTCAGAGATTTCTGGTCAGATGATGTGAAAAGCATGTGTGCATTTGTCATGAACCACGATAAACATTCCTCAACAAGATAAAGCGCTTTCAAAGGCACGATCCATCAAGTAAAAGGGCAAACATCAAGTAATTTCAATAACTATCAAATTTTCCATCTAACATGAAATCAGACCTCCTGACTCTATCAAAAAGATATCATTGTCGAAGCTCTTGGCAGCCGCAGCCTTAGCTCTGTGGCGGGTGCATGATTGTATTTATACTGGAATCCTCTTTTTTCGTGTCTTCACTCAAATGCAAATGCTCATAAGTCTCACGTACACATGCAAACACAAATGTAAATTCCTTTACTCTTGCTGTCGTATACAATGAGGGCTTCGAGACAAGCATGCACTCTCTCAAGCACACACAGGCATGATGCCATGTGATCTGGCTAGGCATTATGCCAATGGCCAAACATGTCACTTAGCAGAGCGAGAGAGAGAGAGAGAGAGACATAGAGACTGAGAGACCGAGAGAGAGACAGAGAGGCAGCAAGAGAGGGAGAGCGGGAGAGCCAGGGAGTGAGACAGAGAGAAAGAGAGAGGGAAAATAGCTGAGAAAAAGAGACAAAGAGAGGTGGGGTGAGAGGCAGTGAGGGAGAAAGAGGGACTGAGAAAGAATGAAAGAGAGCATGAAAGAAGGAAAGAAAGAATGAAAGAGAGAAGGAAAGATGAATAGGCAGTTTATGCGTTAAGTTGTTTCGTAAGAGTGCCCTCCCTCAAGAAGCTTCAGTGCACACACACAATGAACACCAAGCTGAGCACTGCATAGTTATTACCCGCCGTGTTTTGGGGTAGCGTGGTGGGGTGGGGGTGGTGGTGGTGGTCGGGATGATCGGGATGATTCGGAGAAACTGAATCACGTGATTCATGTGATCTCATGTGGAATTGTTCGGAGGAATATGCCATGTTTACTGTTCATTGTCTTCCTTCTTGGAAGCCTTCCTGACGCACAGCATGCCAAAGAGCCTGCGAATGAGCGACATGCAACGGCGTCCAATATGCAATGGCCCTTCCGAGTACTTTTCCCACTCTCCACTTTCTATGGCGTCAATTGCTACTTTGGCCCATTGTCTTTTTCGTTGTCACACTTTCGGCTGGGAACTAAAGATGCCATGTCATTTTCAATTTTCTTTGGCAAAGCTAAGCAAAAGTAACATAACTTCCTCCAAAATGCCATATTGAGAGAGTAGATGTTCTATAGTTTATTGATGGAATAGGTGGGACTGCTTGCATAACCCCGGTTACAATCACATACCTGCATACCAATACCACATCCATCAAGTAATCCATTACCTAAGCATTTAGCGAGGTATAAGATAACTTTGGGGCACATGAAATGGCTCATCTTAACCTAGAAAACCCAAGAAAGTTTCAGCCAATCATTGTTATAGAGTGCTCTCTTCCGAGAGTGTTGTGTTGTAAACCTGCGATGTGATCGTGGGTTAATCCTTAAACCAGTTCCATCACATTTCAATTAAACCAGGGTGAAGAGATACAGGTGTCCTCCTGAGGCCTCAGAACACCACCAACAGACAAACAGTTCCTCTTCGTCCAACGGTTGGATCGAGAAGACTTTGGCAGCTTAACTGTTCACACTAGTGCGGAATATATGCACCATCCGTCCTGCCACCGAACTTTGTAGGGCGCAGAGACATGCAGAAACCAAACGCTGAGGTCCTGAATGTAACGCATTGCAACACTGTGAGTTGAAAGAAATATAAGACTCAACGCCAAGCCCTGAAAAATCAAATCCCAAACAAACAAGAAATACCCCGCTACACTCCTCGACCATGGCTATGGTTAGGTTGAGGGGGAACTGGAGTCCATTAGGGGTCAACCAGGACAAGGACATCATGTCCTCAGGACGACAGCATTCAGGCAAAGACCGACTAGTGAGCTCTAGTCTTCTAGATCGATTCCAAACAGCACAATGCCAGGTTCTCTCACGCACACGCATACACACACGCACACGCACACGCACACGCACACGCACACGCACACGCACACACACGTTTGGGGAATCCTTCTCAATGGAGGTGAAACATGTAAGGGACAGAGCAGAGGAAGTTTTTTTTTTAATCTTGAATTTCTTCTCTCTCTTAATCAAATCATGATAACCTAACCTTAACCAGATCAATGGATTTGAGACTTTCTGAAGACTTTCTAACCGTTATCAGGGAACTTGACTGTGTTTCGGTTGACCGAAAGAGTTTAAACATTAAACATTACTTCTTTCCAATAACAAACCCGCGTACAACCCAGTATAGGAGACGATGAATGAACACTGATGCATAGAAAGTGATACCACGATTAATGTTGACATGGAGTAAGCTCTCAAAAGGTGTGTTGTCACTGTATCTAGTTGTAATACATCTGACATTGTAAGCTGAGTTTGGGTCATAACCGTTCAATACGATATGTGAACTTGTACTGCATCGTTATCAAATTTAAAGATCATTATTAGACACATCCCAACCATGTGATCTTATATCATACTTAAAGAGCCCTATTTAACCATTCTAAATGGCTTTATCATTGGGCTGTTTAACACTACTTGATGACCCTTGGGATATCATGCAGTTCCAGCTGCTTTGAGTGGTTATATACTGAGAATTGCTATGAACCCCGTCCATTTACCAAATGGGAAGAGTTGTTACATTTCCCTCTTTGGTTGCATTGCCTCAAATTATGAAAAGCCACCCCATACTCTCTGTTTGTGGATAAAAGTGAGGATTAACAAAACGGATGGGCAATGCATGAAGTGTCACAATTTGGCAAAGAATCAGTAATGGTGGCAAAATAATTAACTGTGCCCTTCTTTCGGTATGTCAAGAACATGTTCCGTCAGACTCTATAGAAATGGATTGCTAACCCTCCTGCTGATGAACTCATTTGCTGATGACTGTTGTGTGGATGAAGCGGGCGATGTACTATGTAAGGTCGAAAGTAAGATTTGTCTTCCCCTCCAGGTGTGCTGTAAATTTACCATAACAAGTCATGGTGATAGACCAACTTAAGAGCCTACCAGTAGGTACAGTCGACTGGGCCCCTTAAATAATGCACACATGCAGAGATTGGGGAGTTCAGGAAAGAGATACTATGGAACTTCTCTCATTCCACATTTCATTAATCCGACTGCTACTGAAGCCCATCCTAAAGAGCGTCTAACTTAGACCTAGGCCCTACACACATCAGTAGCTCGAATGTGATAGAAGTAATGCGCATGCTTGGCCATGGCACCTTGATGTATCAAGATTGTGTAGAATGTGCAATGATCATCATGATGATTTATTATTTAATATCTCCAAGTCATATTATCGTTCTCACTGTAATGTCAGGAGGAACACACACACACACACACACACACACACACACACACACACACACACACACACACACACACACACACACACACACACACACACACACACACACACACACACACACACACACACACACACACACACACACACACACACACACGTTAACAACAAACGGGAGAGTGCGTTGTAGTTGTAGATTTTAACACTTTAACAAAACAAGAGAGTTCAAGAAAACCAAAGTATGAAAGACAAAGACTTTCATTAACACTTCTGAACGCGTAAGAACAAAGCCTGAGTTTGTTTGGCAATGAACTCAAGAGCCTCTCCTCAGACCTCAGCCTATATGCTCCAGTCTGCAAATCAATCATCCCTATGTCGCTACCTCATCCCATGCTTCCATTTCCTTATGTGGAAATCCACTGCATTTTCTTATGTGGAAATCCGCTGCTCCCTTGTTCTCCTTCTCATGGCCCCCCAGCTTGTATGACACCATATATGGAAACATGCTAGCTGCACACAGTCAACATACCAGCTACACACATCCAACAGGTCAACTGCATCCATTCAACTCTTAGAAAATACAAGGGTAGCATATTACATCTGTACTGGGGGAGTGTGATACTTTGTTAACTCAATGTTTCTCCACACTTATTTGATTCATATAGAGTATAGGCAAGGTAATACTAATATATTTTTCCATTAGATGTTAGCATCAATTTCTACCATAAGAGCCCCAAGCACAATTCTTCACAAGTCTAATACACAAACCAAATGAAGGCAGTACAGTAATGGAAGCACTTCTGTCTCCTCAACTCTTGCCATTAATGTTGGTTGGCGGGCTAGAGAGGTTATGCAAGTGCTGTTGTCTGTACCCAAGGCCACAACATTATTATTGACTCATGATCTTATAGGTGTCTCCCAGGCAATTATACAAGTTAGACCACTTCTCCACTCTGTGTTTATTTATATGCATGCATAGATGTGTGCGTGTGTTTGGATTTGCATGCACATGGTTCTGAGTGTACATGTGAGAATGTGTGTGTGTGTGCTTGTATATGAATGTACATGTGAGAATGTGTGCATGTGTGAGTGTACGTGTGATAATGTGTATGTGTGTGTGTGTGTGTGTGTGTGTGTGTGTGTGTGTGTATGTGTGTGTGTGTGTGTGTGTGTACGTATCGATGTGAATGTGTGCGTGCGTAAGTGTGAATGTGTGTGTATGTGTGTGTTGGGTTGTGAGGTTGGCGTAAGTGTGAACGTGTGTGTCTGTGTCTACACATTTGCAAATGTCCACGTATATGGTTGTGTTGGTGTCCATGTGAGAATGTCTGTGTGTGTGTGTGTGTGTGTGTGTGTGTGTGTGTGTGTGTGTGTGTGTGTGTGTGTGTGTGTGTGTGTGTGTGTGTGTGTGTGTGTGTGTGTGTGTGTGTGTGTGTGTGAGAGCATACACGTGAATGGTGAATGTGTGTCTTTGTGTGTGCGTGCACCAGCAAAAAACGCTTTCTCTCCATGAGACTATCCTTGCCCGCAGCCACAGGCCCCCTTGTGGAATGTTGTATAGAGCACAGCCTATAGAGGGAGGCCATCCCAGGACATGGCACACACACACACACACACACAGTACACTGAGACACACAAAGACATACTCATACGCACACACACCCACGCACACCCACAAATGCAACACTGAAACACGCAAACATACACAGGAACAAAAACGCAAGCAGACATTCACACAAGGCCATGGGTGCGCACACATTCACACACACAAATGGAGACGCACAAACACACAGGCAAATACAGCTGTTGAGAACCATCACAAACCTTTGGCAGCCGGCCAAGTCAAAGACGGGTAGCGTTGAAGGCCCTGGTTTAGAAAGAAAGAGAAAAAAAGCCCAACACATTTTCCATGTATGTTGTGTTGTGTTAAACATTGAAGAAAGAAACTTGGCAGCACAAACACACATTACTCCGAAACGATTTCCCGGCAATGAGGAGGAGTAAGAATATCATAAATACTGAGATAAGACCTTTCTTTGTGTTGCCTATATAGCTGACACATGAGTCTGTGTATTAAAATGGACCATATTTAAAGGCGAGGACACGGCTGTATTTCTTTCCTTGTTGTTGTACAAAATGTTTAGGGCTAAGGTGCATATTGGCTGAATGAACTTGCATAACAAACAATAGTGTGATTTAAAACTGTAAAAACAGTTGACAACCAACAACAACATTCAACCAAAGTAATGCCCTCAGACAGTTTTCAACTTGATGCTAAATTAGCTTAACCGACGGTTAACCACAGCGATTACTAAGGTCAGACTAGCTATGCCATGACCAACTGTTGGGAAGAATCGGGTGTCGTCATTACACATTGGACTGAGTCTATATGCTGGGGCAGCCTATTCTCAGAAGATACCTTGAATACAAGATCACGACGATAACATTTCCACTGTGATACCCTTGTTAAGATGGCGGTGATTTTACATTGCGATGGCATTGTGTAATTACATGCAATGTGTATTGAGTAAACAAGAGTAAGCAATGAAAGTAGGCAGTCCTGCCTGCCTTCCAATAATAAAAAAAAGAGAAGGAAAGAGAACTGCTGAGAAAGAGAGAGGAGTAGAAGTGGAGTTGCGTTGAGATGGAAAGCAAAGAAAAGTGACAGGAAATGAGCACTTCACCACAGCTTATGTGACAGCCAGCCACATACTGTATAGCTAAGCGTGCCTGAGGCTGGCTTTCACATACGGGTTCATGTGAGGTGACCAGCCCCATAAACATCCATACTATGGCAGGTTCATAGACTCAAATAACTCCAGCAAATCAAATATAGAGAGCTAAAAAAAATAAAAAGGGTAGACCTGAAATGTTGCTATGCCCATGAGGACAATGGATTTCTAATTAAATGTACACCTAATGCCAATGTCCTTATGATAATGTAATTTAATAGAGTTATCTTTCCCTCTGTCGTTTTGGGCTTTGGAACTCAGTTGACTAAAATGTGTTAACATCTGATTAAGAGGAATAAAAACAGCATACATCATTCCCATACTTTCCCATCTCATTTGCTTTTAACCATACTCTTTAACAAAAATAAACCATAGAGACACCCTTGAAACACTATTCAAACCATGGCGGGCCTCTATTAAGTGTAGTACAACTGTAAAGGCATTATGCTTAAAGGTCCAATAGTCCACGTGATCATGACAGGATGACCCGGAGCAGAACGGTACAGTAACGCGTCCATCACCTTTGACAGTAGGAACACCATAAACCTATGTGCCCGAACATGTTAACCAGAGCGACATCACGCTCTGGGTCCATGTCCAACACACACAAAACTTAGCTTCATGGAGAAAACCCCAAAACGGATGACACTGAGCTACCCTTTTCAACCCAGTGTGACTATACGAGGGACATTAGGACACTTTCTTCTGGGAGAACTGTGACATCTGGTTGACCATTTGAAACCTTATCAGGACAGATTTGAATAGTGGCTGGGGAATGCTGTAGATTTTAATAAACACAATAATTAGCATACATGTACAATAATGCTATATGAAGTGTGGTCGCGAGTTAATGTAGGTCCTACGGCATCACGGCTGGATGTATAACCCTTAAAAACATACCAACACAAAAGTTAAAATGACTAGTTTAGCTGCCGGTGCGAACAAATGCCCCATATCGCATTGCCAAGTCAGCAAAATATCTGGCTAAGTTTCCATATCCTGTAGTAAGGCGATCGATAGGACATAAAAACGAGGGTCGGGCGAATAAAAACACAACGTAAAGCCCTCGTACGAAATGTATGCGCAAGTCAACAAGACAGAGAGAATATTTACCCCTGAATGCGGCTCCTTCATAAAAAAAATACGTGTCCGCCGGGGGGAGGAGGGGGTGGAAGAAGAGGAAGATGTGGGTATCGTATACCCCTCTCAACACCTCTAAAGTTTGCGGGGTACCTCTGGTGCAGGCCCGGGCTTCTCTCGCCTCGCCTGTTCGCTTCACTCTAGCAGCTCGCCCCGCTCGCGCCCCATCATATCCAACGACACTCTGTTCGCGTGCTCTCCGTTTGCAGGAAGTGAACGCAGCTCACATGAACGGTATATGAACTGCGTGCTGCCTGACATCACTCACCGTTCGGTAAAGACTTTTTTAAAGACACAGACGTTTTGTAAAGGGGAAAATGCCTGGTGACACTCGACTTTATTTTAGGTTATATTCAAGTCGGTGTGTGCGTGTGTGTGTGTGTGTGTGTGTGTGTGTGTGTGTGTGTGTGTGTGTGTGTGTGTGTGTGTGTGTGTGTGTGTGTGTGTGAGAGAGAGAGAGAGTGTGTGTGGGTGCCTGTGTGCGTGTCTGTGCGCCGACAAGTCTCGATTCTCAAAGTCGGCGGCACACCGTCGTATGGCGGTGGTGGTGGTGCTGTGCGCAGAAATGTGCACCTTTTTTTTTTCTTACCGACACGTTGGTCGAGTTTAAAGGACACTCTAGGTTTAAAGGTGTACTGCTGGCATTTCCGAGTGGCGCGCCGGGGTGATATATTATACCGTGGCCCGATGCGATAACATTTTACATAAACGGCGACAGGATTCGCACCTCTCGCTTCTAAAACGAGGTCAACGGTGCGCCATACAGTCAGCAGGACTGCGTGGTTTGTTATCTCACGGCCCTATGTTGATTATAGGGCTATTGTTTAGGGAACAGGACATGTGTGCCGCTCCCCTTATATATTAACTGAGATAGAGTGAACTTTTCTCTGGACGAAACGTCCATTTTTCTAATCAATGTAATAGCTCAAATATGAGCTCCCTCACTATAGACTACTTTGCAAAGATAGCTTTACTTTTCCAGTCTGAAAAGTAGGCCTATTGGTGTCTTGCTTGCTGGTATTGTGGGTTTACGTTTCGGTTCTATATTGGCTTCTCAGTTGAGGGTCAAAGTCATGAATGCATTAGGCCTACATAACTATATAAGTCCGTACAATTCAAATATTTTGGGAGGTGCCTGGCATGGTTATTTCCATATTATTGAGTACTTTTTTTTGTTTCTCCATTATTGTATGCATATTTGCAAAATTTGTAACTTCCAGTCTTTATAAAATACGATAGGTTGCCCAGGGAGCAAAAAATGAGGTTAGAAAATATCGATACGCATGTCCCTCCAGGCTATACTCTTTTGAGTTGCCCTGCACAACTACAAGTCAACCTGACGTTTCTATTTCACCTCTGTACTGTTGAGACATTTGGATCTCACTCGGCTCAGAATGTGATGCATATGCGTTGATCCGCAAAACAATAGAGTATTGTTGAGCACCGATTATCCGCGTGCGGCCTTGAGCCATTGCCAGTCTCGAGCAGATCCCGAAGAAAGCAGGCCAGGCCACGCACTGCAGCGTCGACGCGTCGAGAGCAGTGCATAGGCCTACACCAAAGTCCTCCACTGTCTCTGTGGCTTTACCTACGCAATAACCAAATAATAATAATAATTAAAACGTTTAGGAGCTGAGACATGTGGAAATCACGCCCTTTCGAGTAGGCCGTGTCCGTCGAGCGCCAATTATAAGGAGAGATGTGTCAAGGTCACAGAGTCTATGCTATGGTGGTCTATAGCCTATGCTGTCCTTATTTCCAAGTCTTCGATCGGCTCTCTGTATTTCATGTAGGGATGCATGTATGCATACTGAGGCTATATAAGGTGATTGGGACACAGCCACAGCCATTGTTATGGTTGGCAGAGATGGGAGAGTTGGGTCGCGGTTGGTCATTGTGTTCTGAGGGAAGCCAAACAGAGGCGCCTGTGAGAAACACTGTGGGCCCGCTTTTGATGGATGACTGATAGAGGCACCAAGTGTTCGTCCGAGCTAATGAGTGCAGAAAGCGATAAATCTATGTAGTCGATTTTCAAACGAAAACGGGTATGAAAATCAAAATGGCTAAGTTTCTGCTTGAATGCTCGTTTTTTGTTTATCTTTTAAGAAAAACAAACAAACATTGGCTGTTTATTGGTCAGAAATGCCACATTGTGTTGGTCTCCGTTTCAAAACAGAAAATGAATAATTTGAACGAAGCAAGCAGATTTAGTTTTATCACGTTGGCCTGTAGCTTATAATAATTCCATCGTTCTTTATAGGCCTACGTGTTGCCTGTAAATGGTTCATATGAACCACCGTGAGCCTACCCTTTTCAAGGTCGTCTTACAAAAGAAAACGTAGGCCCTATTTGTAACTTAACAGTGTATTGGAAATAACTTAATTTGAACGTAGAAATACAAAACTACTAAAACCACAATCCAGTGCAATGGCTCATACAATTATAAGTAGTTTTAATCATTTTATAATTGACATATCAAACTGTAAAAACATAAGTGTCACATTAGGCTTGCCTGAACATTACATTGACGAACATCAATTAAGTTGTTTATTTAGTTGGCACACTGTGGCTTCATTTTACAGCCCATAATGAACATAATCAAGCCAAGTTATCCCAGTTTGACAATCACTGTATGATACTGCCCCCTAGTTAAAACTAAATTAACTGCAATTTGAGAACCAAACGGCACCTACGATGTCATTGACACAAACATACTATTGATTTAAATCGTACAGAATTAAATGATGATATCATTTGACGCCAGACAGTCCGTCTTGTAAGGCAATTAGAATAGGTAGGTCAATTTAATCTTGTGACTACACCATTAAAAACAGACAGCAGGATGGTAAATGGATGGTAAAGATAAATACAAGATAAACGGTTTGAATTAAATTATATTTTGGAAATCAACCATGATTAAAAATAAAATAAAACATGAACTAAAGAAAAACAATTTCAAGACATTGAGGTGCGGACAGCCCTTCAATAACTAAAGGTGTATGCTGTTTCACAAAATAAGTTAATACAGCCAGAGTGCCTTGCAAAAATATTCAACAACAACCCCCATGAATGTTGTCAGGAGTCAAACTATTTATAAGTAGATATGTCCAGGAAAATGAAATATACTGCTTTAATATGATAATAACATTAGCAAATGGTAAAGAGACCATTTGCTGCAATGGGAAATCTTTACCAGCTTTGCAACCTTGTGTTGGAAGGCATTTCATGGCAGGTTTAGCATCAGATCATACAGGGTGGTTTGAGGACCCTTGTTGTGTACAATGAGCTCCAGAGATCCTCCAGACGTGTGCGTTTGACTCTGCTACTTGACGACTTTCACCCTGTTGAACCTCATGCTTGAGATCGATGAACTACTAAAAGATGAACTTTCTCCCACAACTCACTGATGCAGAATCTCCCATTCAATTGACTGCTACATTCAATCCTCCATTTTAGCAAGGTACCCAGTCCCCAAAGGTGAAGTATTTGCAGTGTCAGGTGTATGGTCAGGCACGCAACCAGTAGCACTTTGAATAGTGGGCAAACCAAATCCTTGTCCTGCATCTTAGCTGGCAAATTCCTGATATGTTTTCCAATAAAGTCCTCTTTTTAATTAGTGTTCTTCACAACATAACATGAAGGCCACGCTTGAATTGAGACTTGAACACTTTTAAAATAATACACCACTCCAGACAGTGTATGGTCGGTGGTGCACAGCTTCCAATTGCGTGCTTGAATGCATAACATTTTGTCTTCCCATTTCAGTTCCTTTGAAAGTCAGTGCTACCAATGCTTACTAAACAGGCGGGGGCGTTGGCCAATGTTGGGCCTACCCTGTCCTTGTTAAGGCAACATGTTTAACCTGCAGGAGCTGCAACTCCTCCTCAGTTTATACACCTGCGCAACCAGGGTATTTCATGTTATTCACAAACATCTTGCTGAAACATATAACCAGTGGCACTTTTAAACATGGTAATAACAATATCTCCAGGGCTGAAACCTTCTGGTCTTGTCCAACCAAATTCTCACTTGTCGGAAAATCGCTGGGGTTACATTCAGAATGAGAAAACCTTTCTAATCCATTATTATTATTATTATTTTGGAGGGATAGGCTATATTATGTTAGAAATATCATTG